>NC_059199.1:59048926-59348926 GCF_020615455.1 Coregonus clupeaformis | reverse complement strand
TTGCCCATAGTTTCTCCACAGTCATAGATGTCAATTACATTACATTACATGACAGATTCTCCTCACCAGCTAGATGTCACAGAGGCTGTGCAGGGCAGCAGTAACAGAGTGGACCTCGTACCTCTCAAAGACCTGCTCCCACTGGAGCACTGTGCTGGAGAGCCTGGAACACCCCCACTGGTCCATACTGTTCAGAGGAGAGGAGAGGAGAGGAGAGAGAGAGAGAGAGAGACCCGGCCTCACCCTACTAGAATCTGAAGTCAAATGTCTTCTGTTTGCTGATGATCTGGTGCTTCTGTCACCAACCAAGGAGGGCCTACAGCAGCACCTAGATCTTCTGCACAGATTCTGTCAGACCTGGGCCCTGACAGTAAATCTCAGTAAGACAAAAATAATGGTGTTCCAAAAAAGGTCCAGTTGCCAGGACCACAAATACAAATTCCATCTAGACACCGTTGCCCTAGAGCACACAAAAAACTATACATACCTCGGCCTAAACATCAGCGCCACAGGTAACTTCCACAAAGCTGTGAACGATCTGAGAGACAAGGCAAGAAGGGCCTTCTATGCCATCAAAAGGAACATAAAATTTGACATACCAATTAGGATCTGGCTAAAAATACTTGAATCAGTTATAGAACCCATTGCCCTTTATGGTTCTGAGGTCTGGGGTCCGCTCACCAACCAAGAATTCACAAAATGGGACAAACACCAAATTGAGACTCTGCATGCAGAATTCTGCAAAAACATCCTCCGTGTACAACGTAAAACACCAAATAATGCATGCAGAGCAGAATTAGGCCAATACCCGCTAATTATCAAAATCCAGAAAAGAGCCGTTAAATTCTATAACCACTTAAAAGGAAGCGATTCCCAAACCTTCCATAACAAAGCCATCACCTACAGAGAGATGAACTTGGAGAAGAGTCCCCTAAGTAAGCTTGTCCTGGGGCTCTGTTCACAAACACAAACAGACCCCACACAGCCCCAGGACAACAACAACAACAACAACAAAAACACAATTAGACCCAACCAAATCATGAGAAAACAAAAAGAGAATTACTTGACACATTGGAAAGAACAAACAAATAAACAGAGCAAACTAGAATGCTATTTGGCCCTAAACAGAGAGTACACAGTGGCAGAATACCTGACCACTGTGACTGACCCAAACTTAAGGAAAGCTTTGACTATGTACAGACTCAGTGAGCATAGCCTTGCTATTGAGAAAGGCCGCCGTAGGCAGACCTGGCTCTCAAGAGAAGACAGGCTATGTGCACACTGCCCACAAAATGAGGTGGAAACTGAGCTGCACTTCCTAACCTCCTGCCAAATGTATGACCATATTAGAGACACATATTTCCATCAGATTACAGCGATCCACAAAGAATTCGAAAACAAACCCAATTTTGATAAACTCCCCTTATCTACTGGGTGAAAAACCACAGTGTGCCATCACAGCTGCAAGATTTGTGACCTGTTGCCACAAGAAAAGGGCAACCAGTGAAGAACAAACACCATTGTAAATACAACCCATATTTATGTTTATTTATTTTCCCATTTGTACTTTAACTATTTGCACATTGTTACAACACTGTAAATATACATAATATGACATTTGAAATGTCTTTATTCTTTTGAAACTTCTGAGTGTAATGTTTACTGTTAATATTTATTGTTTATTTCACTTTTGTTTACTATCTACTTCACTTGCTTTTGTCACGGGTTACAAAGCCAGAACCCAGAAGCAGACCAGGACAAGGTAAGTTGAAACGAAGGTGAGTGTTTATTTACAAATTCAAGAGTGATGCTGAATAATCCAGGGAACAGAGCGGGCGGCGTTGATTAGTTGTTGGGGGTGCAGTGGTTGATCCAATCATGGCTCGGCAGCCGCCGACCACCAGGCAGAGGTTGGATGAAGGTTCCGGACGAGTGACTGCAGATGGAACAAAACGGAGGTAAGTAAACAACAAACCAACAAGGTGCAAAACAACAAAACTAACGCTAGAAGCTCTACGACTGATACTCTGGTAAACCTACTGTTCATGGCTAACGATCCGGCAGGGAATGGATGTTAGGCCAGAGCCTAAGAAGGGTGATGATCAGGACCAGGTGTGCAGATTGCTGATGGGATGCAGGTGCGGAAATCAAGAGAGCTCCCCGGAGCGTTCCAGAACCCTCGGGAAACTGGAGATCACGAGCAGAAAAACTAGTCCACAGACAGGACCCGACTCAGACTGCCGGGATCGTTACAGTACCCCCTCCGGCGAAACGCCACCGGGCGGACTCCCGGAGCGCCAGGATGGAGGCGGTAGAAGTCACGGATGAGGTCAGCATCTAGGATCTGTCGCCGCGGAATCCAACTCCTCTCTTCAGGACCATACCCCTCCCAGTCCACGAGATACTGGAAACCCCGGCCCCGCCGTCTGGAATCCATGATGCGTCGCACCGTGTAGGCAGGACCACCTCCGATCATCCGAGGAGGAGGAGGAGGAGGCAGAGGAGGCAACAGAGGACTGAGGAAAACAGGCTTGAGGCAGGAGACATGAAAGGTGGGATGGACTCTGAGCGTCCTCGGGAGTTTGAGTCGAACTGCCACCGGATTGATCACCTTCTCCACCACAAACGGACCAATGAACTTCGGTAACAACTTCCTAGACTCAGTCCGTAAAGGAAGATCCCGTGTGGCCAACCAGACCCTATCTCCGATGGTATAGGTGGGAGCGGGGATCCGGCGACGATTCGCCTGGAGCTGATACCGGTCCGAAACTCTAAGGAGTGCCTTTCTGGCCCGATGCCAGGTCCGGTGGCAACGACGAATATGGGCCTGAACAGAAGGCACTGAGAGCTCCTTCTCCTGAGAAGGGAACAAGGGAGGTTGGTAGCCATACAGGCACTGGAAGGGAGACATCCCAGTGGCAGATGTAGGGAGAGTATTGTGTGCATACTCAACCCAAGGCAACTGAGAGACCCAGGAGGTGGGGTTGGAAGAGGCCAGGCAGCGTAGCGTGGATTCCATCTTCTGGTTGGCTCTCTCCGCCTGACCATTAGATTGGGGGTGAAAACCAGATGTGAGACTGACTGTAGCTCCAATGGCCAAACAGAAGGACTTCCAGACAGCAGAGGTAAACTGAGGACCACGGTCGGAAACGATATCACTGGGCAAACCGTGGACCCTGAAAACCTCCCTAACCAGGATCTCGGACGTCTCCGAGGCAGAGGGAAGCTTGGCAATTGGCACAAAGTGGGCGAACTTGCTGAATCTGTCCACGATAGTCAGAACGACCGTGTTCCCCTCAGAAGCGGGCAACCCAGTGACAAAGTCCAGGGCCAGATGCGACCATGGTCGCGGGGAATAGGAAGGGGGGTGAAGTAGTCCAGAGCTGGGCCGATTGGTACTCTTATTCTGCGCACACACTGGACAGGCAGCAACATAACCCCGAGTATCCTCGGCCATGGCAGGCCACCAAAAAGCGTCTGCGAAGAAACGCCATCGTCCGAGCCACGCCAGGGTGACAAGCCATCTTGCTGGCGTGGGACCATTTGAGGACCGCGGGCCGAACCGACTCAGGCACAAACAACCGACCGGGTGGACCGTTACCGGGACCGGGCTGCGTCCGAAGGGCCGCCATCACCTCCTCCTCAATCTTCCACCTAACAGCTCCCACGACGCAGTTCCGGGGGAGAATTGTCTCGGTCTTGGACCCACTCTCCTCCGTCTTGGAGAACATCCGAGACAAGGCGTCCGCCTTGCCGTTCTTAGATCCAGGTCGGAACGTCAGGGAAAAATTGAATCGTCCGAAAAACAACGACCACCTGGCCTGACGGGAGTTGAGACGTCTAGCCGATTGCACGTAAGCAAGATTCTTGTGGTCAGTCCAGACAATAAACGGTTGCTCCGCCTCCAACCAGTGGCGCCACTCCTCCAAGGCAAGTTTCACCGCGAGAAGCTCCCGGTTACCCACATCGTAATTCCTCTCCGCAGGCGAAAGGCGACGAGTAGTAGGCGCAGGGATGGAGTTTACTGTCCGTGGAGCATCGCTGCGACAGGATGGCGCCAACTCCCACATCAGACGCCGTCCACTTCAACGACGAACTGACGGGCCGTGTCCGGTTGAGAGAGAATCGGTGCGTTGGTGAATCGCCTCTTCAAATCCAGAAACGCTCGATCCGCCTCCGGATTCCACTTGAAGCTCCTGATACTGGAAGTCAAGGCAGTTAACGGAGCGGCCACACGGCTGTAATCCCGGATGAATCTGCGGTAGAAATTCGCAAACCCCAAAAATCTCTGGAGCTGCAATCTCGTACCGGGCTGGGCCCATTCCAGAACCGCTCTAACCTTCTCCTGGTCCATCCTAATCTCTCCCCTGGAGATGATGTACCCGAGAAAGGATGTCGTGTGGGCGTGAAACTCGCACTTCTCGGCCTTCACGAACAGGCGATTCTCCAACAATCGCTGCAGAACCTGCCGGACATGCTGGACGTGGTCGGAAGGTTCCTTCGAGAAGATCAGAATGTCATCCAGATAAACAAACACAAAGAGACCGATCATATCTCTCAGGACGTCGTTCACCATACTCTGGAATACCGCTGGAGCATTGGTCAGTCCAAACGGCATCACCTGATACTCGAAGTGACCCATCGGTGTATTGAAACCCGTCAACCACTCGTCTCCCTCTCTGATCCGGACCATGTGATACGCATTGCGTAGGGTCTAGCTTGGTGAACACCGTAGCACCCTGTAAGGAGTCGAAGGCAGAACTCATCAAGGGCAGGGGATACTTGTTCTCGACCGTGATGTCATTCAACCCCGATAATCAATACACGGTCGAAGAGAGCCATCCTTCTTACCCACAAAGAAGAATCCTGCCCCCAGGGGGTGATGACGAGGGACGAACGAGACCAGCAGCTAGGGACTCCTTGATGTAGGTCTCCAAAGCCTCACGTTCAGGGCGGGAGATACTGTATAACCTTCCCTTGGGGTAGACAGCTCCAGGGAACAGGTTGATGGCACAATCATATGGTCGGTGGGGAGGGAGTGACAGAGCCTTCTGCTTACTGAACACTTCCCCCAAATCGTGATATGTCTCGGGAACCAGGGACAAATCTGGGGGTTTAGCCTCAATCACCTGACTGGGAACCGAATGGGGACAGGCAGTCTTGAGACAGTTAGCATGACAATCAAGGCTCCAACTCGTTACCTTGCCCGTCACCCAATCGAACGTGGGATTGTGTTCCTTCAGCCAGGGGTATCCAAGGACCAGAGGAACATGGGAAGACGGCAGAATGAAGAATGAAATCATCTCCGAATGATTCCCCGACAACAGCATCTTAACCGGTTCAGTCCTCATCGTGATACGTGCCAGACTACTGCCGTTCAGAGTGGTCGCTTCAATGGCTTCCGGCAATTGCTCCTTGGAAAGCCCCAGCTGTTCCACCAACTCGGCATCAAGAAAGCTTCCATCGGCACCTGAATCGATAAAAGCGTTAATCGCTAAGCTCTGATTCCTGTTCACAAGGGTAGCCGGGAAACGGGGGTCTGACAGAGGTATTGAGAGGTCGAAACTGGCTCGCTAAAAAGTCCTCCCAACTTTAGCGAGCCGCGCAGTTTGACGACCGCCGGGAACAGGTGGCGAGGTAATGTCCCGAACCACCACAGTAGAGGCAACAGTTAGTCCTACGTCTGAGTTGGCGTTCCTCCTTGGTTAACCCGTGCCGCCCTACTTGCATTGGTTCCGAATCGGGAGACAGGACCTCTCCACTAATCCTGTGTGGTGGACGATGATCGACGTATTCTGGTCCAATCCCCGACCCGACTGGAACCTGAGAAGCTGATCGATTGGACGGACCCCATTGCTTCTCCCTCCTTCGCTCTCGGACTCGATTATCCACCCGAATAGACAAGGCTACCAAGCTGTCCAGGTCACTAGGCTCCGGATAGGAGATCAACTCATCCTTGAGCTGCTCCGACAGACCCTGGTAAAAGGCCGCTTGCAGAGACTCCTCATTCCACCCACTCTCCACAGCCAACGTCTTGAACTCGATCACGAAGTCGGCCACGCTGCGGGTTCCTTGGTGAAGCGAAAACAGGCGCCTAGCTGCGTCCCTCCCTCGGACGGAATGGTCGAAAAGCTTCCTCATCTCGGCCGTGAACCCCTGGTATGAAGCCATGCAGGGGTCTTGTCGTTCCCAAACGGCTGAAGCCCACTCCAGCGCTCGACCACGCAGCAACTCAATCACAAAGGCTATCCTAGCCTTGTCTGTGGCATAAGAGTAGGGCTGTAGATCGAACACTAACCCACACTGCATAAGGAAAGAACGGCATCTTCCCAGCTCCCCCTCATATTTATCCGGCGTCGGAACCTTGGGCTCACGGAAGGACACCGCTCCAGACGCGGCAGGCGAGATGGGTGAAACCGGTAGTGGATCCTCCACCGGAAACTTGCGCTGGTTCTGGACCTCCGTCAGACCGGTAGAAAGGTTCCGAACTGCCAACGCGATCTCCTGTAGCTCCGTGCTATGATGGCCCAACATCTTCTCCTGATGGGTAATGGCATGGCGAACAGAGTCCAGGTCCGCTGGGTTCATTACTGGCCGGATCGTTCTGTCACGGGTTACAAAGCCAGAACCCAGAAGCAGACCAGGACAAGGTAAGTTGAAACGAAGGTGAGTGTTTATTTACAAATTCAAGAGTGATGCTGAATAATCCAGGGAACAGAGCGGGCGGCGTTGATTAGTTGTTGGGGGTGCAGTGGTTGATCCAATCGTGGCTCGGCAGCCGCCCGACCACCAGGCAGAGGTTGGATGAAGGTTCCGGACGAGTGACTGCAGATGGAACAAAACGGAGGTAAGTAAACAACAAACCAACAAGGTGCAAAACAACAAAACTAACGCTAGAAGCTCTCACGACTGATACTCTGGTAAACCTACTGTTCATGGCTAACGATCCGGCAGGGAATGGATGTTAGGCCAGAGCCTAAGAAGGGTGATGATCAGGACCAGGTGTGCAGATTGCTGATGGGATGCAGGTGCGGAAATCAAGAGAGCTCCCCGGAGCGTTCCAGAACCCTCGGGAAACTGGAGATCACGAGCAGAAAAACTAGTCCACAGACAGGACCCGACTCAGACTGCCGGGATCGTTACAGCTTTGGCAATGTTAACACACGTTTCCCATGCCAATAAAGCCCTTAAATTGAAATTGAAATTGAATTGAGAGAGAGAGAGAGAGAGAGAGAGAGAGAGAGAGAGAGAGGGAAGTAGAGAGAAGTAGAGAGAGAGAGAGAGAGAGAGAGAGAGAGACTAACTATATCCCCCCACTAGAATCCCCATACTTTAATGAAGACAGCTTCTCCATCCTGGAGGGGGAAATCAATCATTTCCAGACCCAGGCGACCTAAATGCGAGAACTGGACAAGAACCTGACACCCTCAGCACACAGGGGGACAAACCCCTACCTGGAGGTGACAGCATTCTCTCCCCCATATGCCCCCCTAGGCACAACTACGACAACATAACCAACAAAAACGGGTCACGACTCCTGCAGCTCTGTCGCACACTGGGTATGTACATAGTCAATGGTAGGCTTCGAGGGGACTCCTATGGTAGGTACACCTATAGCTCATCTCTTGGCAGTAGTACTGTAGACTACTTTATCACTGACCACAACCCAGAGTCTCTCAGAGCGTTCACAGTCAGCCCACTGACACCCCTATCAGACCACAGCAAAATCACAGCCTACTTGAAAGAAGAAAAATAATGTATGCACTCACTAACTGTAAGTCGCTCTGGATAAGAGTGTCTGCTAAATGACTAAAATGTAAATGTAAATGTACTTGAACAGAGCAATACTCAATCATGAGGCATCAAAGCCAAAGTAACTGAATAATATTAAGAAATGCTATAGATGGAAGGAAAGTAGTGTTGAAACCTACCAAAAAACAATTAGGCAACAACAAATTCAATCCATTCTAGACAACTTCCTGGACAAAACGTTCCACTGTAATAGTGAAGGTGTAAACTTGGCAGTAGAAAACCTAAACAGTATATTTGACCTCTCAGCTTCCCTATCAAATCTAAAAATCTCTAACAGAAAACCAAAGAAAAGTAACAACAGTGATAAATGGTTTGATGAAGAATGCAAAAACCTAAGAAAGAAATTGAGAAACCTATCCAACCAAAAACATAGAGACCCAGAAAACCTGAGCCTACGCCTTCACTTTGGTGAATCACTAAAACAATACAGAAATACACTACGGAAAAAGAAGGAACAGCATGTCAGAAATCAGCTCAATGTAATTGAAGAATCCATAGACTCTAACCACTTCTGGGAAAATTGGAAAACACTAAACAAACAACAACACGAAGAGCTATCTATCCAAAACGGAGATGTATGGGTAAACCATTTCTCCAAACTTTTTGGCCCTATAACAGAGAACAAACAGCAAAAAAATATACATGATCAAATGCAAATCTTAGAATCAACTATTAAAGACAACCAGAACCCACTGGATTCTCCAATTACATTGAATGAACTACTGGACAAAATACAAACCCTCCAACGCAAAAAGTCCTGTGGTGTTGATGGTATCCTCAATGAAATGATAAAATATACAGACCACAAATTTCAATTAGCTATACTTAAACTCTTTAACACCATCCTTAGCTCTGGCATCTTCCCCAATATTTGAAACCAAGGACTGATCACCCCAATCCACAAAAGTGGAGACAAGTGTGGTCCTCTGTAGCTCAATTGGTAGAACATGGCGCTTATAACGCCAGGATAGTGGGTTCGATCCCCGGGACCACCCATACGTAAAAATGTATGCACACATGACTGTAAGTCGCTTTGGATAAAAGCGTCTGCTAAATGGCATATTATTATTATTATATTATTATTATTATTACAAATTTGACCCCAATAATTACCGTGGGATATGCGTCAACAGCAACCTTGGGAAAATCCTCTGCATTATCATTAACAGCAGACTAGTTCATTTCCTCAGTGAAAACAATGTACTGAGCAAATGTCAAATTGCCTTTTTACCAAATTACCGTACGACAGACCACGTATTCACCCTGCACACCCTAATTGACAAACAAACAAACCAAAACAAAGGCAAAGTCTTCTCATGCTTTGTTGATTTCAAAAAAGCTTTTGACTCAATTTGGCATGAGGGTCTGCTATACAAATTGATGGAAAGTGGGGTTGGGGGAAAAACATACGACATTATAAAATCCATGTACACAAACAACAAGTGTGCGGTTAAAATTGGCAAAAAACACACACATTTCTTTCCACAGGGCCTAGGGGTGAGACAGGGATGCAGTTTAAGCCCCACCCTCTTCAACATATATATCAACGAATTGGCGAGGGCACTAGAACAGTCTGCAGCACCCGGCCTCACCCTACTAGAATCTGAAGTCAAATGTCTTCTGTTTGCTGATGATCTGGTGCTTCTGTCACCAACCAAGGAGGGCCTACAGCAGCACCTAGATCTTCTGCACAGATTCTGTCAGACCTGGGCCCTGACAGTAAATCTCAGTAAGACAAAAATAATGGTGTTCTAAAAAAGGTCCAGTTGCCAGGACCACAAATACAAATTCCATCTAGACACCGTTGCCCTAGAGCACACAAAAAACTATACATACCTCGGCCTAAACATCAGCGCCACAGGTAACTTCCACAAAGCTGTGAACGATCTGAGAGACAAGGCAAGAAGGGCATTCTATGCTATCAAAAGAAACATAAGATTCGACATACCAATTAGGATCTGGCTAAAAATACTTGAATCAGTTATAGAACCCATTGCCCTTTATGGTTGTGAGGTCTGGGGTCTGCTCACCAACCAAGAATTCACAAAATGAGACAAACACCAAATTGAGACTCTGCATGTAGAATTCTGCAAAAACATCCTCGTGTACAACGTAAAACACCAAATAATGCATGCAGAGCAGAATTAGGCCAATACCCGCTAATTATCTAAATCAAAGAGCTGTTAAATTATATAACCACTTGAAAGGAAGCGATTCCCAAACCTTCCATAACAAAGCCATCACCTACAGAGAGCTTAACTTGGAGAATAGTCCCCTAAGTAAGCTTGTCCTGGGGCTCTGTTCACAAACACAAACAGACCCCACACAGCCCCAGGACAACAACAACAACAACAACAACAACAAAACAATTAGACCCAACCAAATCATGAGAAAACAAAAAGAGAATTACTTGACACATTGGAAAGAACAAACAAAAAAACAGAGCAAACTAGAATGCTATTTGGCCCTAAACAGAGAGTACACAGTGGCAGAATACCTGACCACTGTGACTGACCCAAACTTAAGGAAAGCGTTGACTATGTACAGACTCAGTGAGCATAGCCTTGCTATTGAGAAAGGCCGCCGTAGGCAGACCTGGCTCTCAAGAGAAGACAGGCTATGTGCACACTGCCCACATAATGAGGTGGAAACTGAGCTGCACTTCCTAACCTCCTGCCAAATGTATGACCATATTAGAGACACATATTTCCCTCAGATTACAGCGATCCACAAAGAATTCGAAAACAAACCCAATTTTGATAAACTCCCTTATCTACTGGGTGAAAAACCACAGTGTGCCATCACAGCTGCAAGATTTGTGACCTGTTGCCACAAGAAAAGGGCAACCAGTGAAGAACAAACACCATTGTAAATACAACCCATATTTATGTTTATTTATTTTCCCATTTGTACTTTAACTATTTGCACATTGTTACAACACTGTATATATACATAAGATGACATTTGAAATGTCTTTATTCTTTTGAAACTTCTGAGTGTAATGTTTACTGTTAGTATTTATTGTTTATTTCACTTTTATTTACTATCTAATTCACTTGCTTTGGCAATGTTAACATACGTTTCCCATGCCAATAAAGCCCTTAAATTGAATTTAATTTAATTGAGAGGGTAGGGAGGGAGAGAGAGAGAGAGAGAGAATTTCCCATGACTGTGCCTCAAAACCAAATGTCTACCTGGCCCACAACTCCACCAGCGGAACCCATCCAACTTGAAGGAGCTGGAGCAGTTTTGCCTTGAAGAATGGGCAAAAATCCCAGTGGCTAGACGTGCCAAGCTTATAGAGACATAACCCAAGAGACTTGCAGCTGTAATTGCTGCAAAAGGTGGCTCTACAAAGTATTGACTTTGGGGGGGTGAATAGTTATGCACGCTCAAGTTTTCTGTTTTTTTTTTGTCTTATTTCTTGTTTGTTTCACAAGAAAAAATATGTTGCATCTTCATGTTGTGTAAATCAAATGATACAAAAAATCAATTTTAATTCCAGGTTGTAAGGCAAACCACTGTAAAACCACTTTCGCAAACCACTGTAAATGCCAGAACTGGACAAGAACCTGACACCCTCAGCACACAGGTGGACAAACACCTACCAGTGGAGCACAACAACATTGTAAATACAACCTATATTTACATGTTTATTTATTTTCCCTTTTGTACTTTAACTATTTGCACATCATTATAACACTGTACATAGCCATAATATGACATTTGAAATGTCTTTATTCTTTTGGAACTTTTGTGAGTGTAATGTTTACTGTAAATTGTTATTGTTTAATTCACTTTTGTTTATTATCTACAGTGAGGGAAAAAGGTATTTGATCCCCTGCTGATTTTGTACGTTTGCCCACTGACAAAGAAATGATCAGTCTATAATTTTAATGGTAGGTTTATTTGAACAGTGAGTGACAGAATAACAACAAAAAAATCCAGAAAAACGCATGTCAAAAATGTTATAAATTGATTTGCGTTTTAATGAGGGAAATAAGTATTTGACCCCCTCTCAATCAGAAAGATTTCTGGCTCCCAGGTGTCTTTTATACAGGTAACGAGCTGAGATTAGGAGCACACTCTTAAAGGGAGTGCTCCTAATCGCAGCTTGTTACCTGTATAAAAGACACCTGTCCACAGAAGCAATCAATCAATCAGATTCCAAACTCTCCACCATGGCCAAGACCAAAGAGCTCTTCAAGGATGTCAGGGACAAGATTGTAGACCTACACAAGGCTGGAATGGGCTACAAGACCATCGCCAAGCAGCTTGGTGAGAAGGTGACAACAGTTGGTGTGATTATTCGCAAATGGAAGAAACACAAAATAACTGTCAATCTCCCTCTGCCTGGGGCTCCATGCAAGATCTCACCTTGTGGAGTTGCAATGATCATGAGAACGGTGAGGAATCAGCCCAGAACTACACGGGAGGATCTTGTCAATGATCTCAAGGCAGCTGGGACCATAGTCACCAAGAAAACAATTGGTAACACACTACGCCGTGAAGGACTGAAATCCTGCAGCGCCCACAAGGTCCCCCTGCTCAAGAAAGCACATATACAGGCCCGTCTGAAGTTTGCCAATGAACTTCTGAATGATTCAGAGGAGAACTAGGTGAAAGTGTTGTGGTCAGATGAGACCAAAATGGAGCTCTTTGGCATCAACTCAACTCGCCATGTTTGGAGGAGGAGGAATGCTGCCTATGACCCCAAGAACACCATCCTCACTGTCAAACATGAAGGTGGAAACATTATGCTTTGTGGGTGTTTTTCTGCTAAGGGGACAGGACAACTTCACCGCATCAAAGGGATGATGGACAGGGCCATGTACTGTCAAATTTTGGGTGAGAACCTCCTTCCCTCAGCCAGGGCATGGAAAATGGGTCGTGGATGGGTATTCCAGCATGACAATGACCCAAAACACACGGCCAAGGCAACAAAGGAGTGGCTCAAGAAGAAGCACATTAAGGTCCTGGAGTGGCCTAGCCAGTCTCCAGACCTTAATCTCATAGAAAATATGTGGAGGGAGCTGAAGGTTCGAGTTGCCAAACGTCAGCCTCAAAACCTTAATGACTTGGAGAAGATCTGCAAACAGGAGTGGGAAAAAATACCTGCAAACCTGGTGGCCAACTACAAGAAACATCTGACCTCTATGATTGCCAACAAGGGTTTTGCCACCAAGTACTAAGTCATGTTTTGCAGAGGGGTCAAATACTTATTTCCCTCATTAAAATGCAAATCAATTTATGACATTTTTGACATGCGTTTTTCTGGATTTTTTTGTTGTTATTCTGTCTCTCACTGTTCAAATAAACCTACCATTAAAATTATAGACTGATCATGTCTTTGTCAGTGGGCAAACGTACAAAATCAGCAGGGGATCAAATACTTTTTTCCCTCACTGTACTTCACTTGCTTTGGCAATGTTAACATATGTTTCCCATGCCAATAAATCCCTTAAATTGAATTGAATTAAATTGAGAGAGAGCGAGAGAGTGGAGGGAGAGAGAGAGAGAGGGGAGGGAGAGAGAGAGAGAGAGAGAGAGGGGGGAGAGAGAAAGAGAGAGAGGGGGGAGATAGAGAGGAGGGAGAGAGAAAGAGAGGGGAGAGAGAGAGAGAGAGAGAGAGAGAGAGGGGGAGAGAGAGAGAGGGGAGAGGGAGAGAGAGAGGAGAGAGAGTAAAGAGAGAGAGAGAGGGGAGGGAGGGAGAGAGGGGAGGGAGAGAGAGAGAGAGAGGAAGGCGAAAGAAAGAGGGGAAGAGAGAGAGGAGAGAGAGAGAGAGGAGGAAGAGAGAGAGGAGAGAGAGAGGGATAGAGGGAGATAAATATTTCAGATGTATTTCATGCTATAACAGCATTTTTGGACTTGAACATGGCCCACGGATCAGTGATCATTATGGGTGAATCCTAACTTCCAGTCACATTTTAGGTTCCCATTGACATTAATGCATGACTAAGTGAAAATGTGACGTGAATATGGATAAAATAATGTCATGTCTGCTGGTGTTCCAGTACAGTTTACCTGTGCCAGGGTTCCCGGTTCAGCCCCTCTGTCCTCCACTACACCCAATGTGAATCTCACTGTCTGACACATCTTGTTACAGAAGTTTCTACAGCTCAACACTGGAACACAGACAGACTGATGTCCTCACCTGACGGACGGATGGATGGATGGACAGAGAGAGAGACAGACAGATCCATTAACATAAGAGACTGTGATATTGTAGCTATGGAAAAACTTGCCCAGGAACGAATTGCTTTGTCATTATCATGGAGCAAATGTTATTGTTAAACTCCTTCAGATTACCTGGGCTATTCTCAAAAGTAAAACTTGAAAGGGTCATCAGGTGAAACGCCTGAAGAGAGGGAGGGAGTAACTCACCCTGGGCCTTGTAAGATCAGAGAGCGAAGCGGAGCATGTCTGATCCCCTTAGGAAGTCTTTCCTCTGGACGTCACAGGGGAGACAGAGAGACAGGAGTTAGGGGCTCCATCCCAAATGGACCCTGGTCAAAAGTAGTGCACTACATAAAGAATAGGATGTCAAAACTAGTGCACTACATAGGGAATAGGATACCATTTGGGACGTAGCCAGGGAGAGATCACAGATGATGTAATGAACATACCCACTCAGACGGAACTACCAGAAATAACTGATAGAACTGAGAGGAGGGAGTCGAGGGACGGTGGAGGGCAACTGACTGACTTGTGTTTCCATGGCAACCACGCACTCACAGGGGTCAAGGTTGCCCTCCTTCACTTTCTCTTGGAGCCTCTGAGAAGATGAGAGAGAGAGAGAGAGAGAGAGAGAGAGAGAGAGAGAGAGAGAGAGAGAGAGAGAGAGAGAGAGAGAGAGAAAAGAGTGAGATTGTGTAATTTTGTGATGTGTGACATTTACTTTTTAATCCTGCTAAATTAATAATTATAATGACAGAGTAGCTCCACTACGGGTTGTTTGCCAAGTTCATATTTCCAGGTTTCATTGGAAAGTTCACTGCAGCATGACATCCTCCATCCTCTCCCTTCTCCCCCAGTTGTTTTTACAGCCCAGAACAAGATGATCAATTCTATGGCAGTAGTGTCCTTCCAGCATCCCCAGGATTTAGTGCTCTGCTGATCTTCCCTGTAATAAATGGTGCCGCTACTCATAAGAAAGTTGTATATCTCCAGGCAGGCTAGGCTGGGCTGACTGGGCAGGGCCGACTGGGCAGGGCTGGCTGGGCAGGGCTGGCTGGGCAGGGCCGACTGGGCAGGCTGGCTGGGCAGGCTGGCTGGGCAGGCTAGGCTGGGCAGGGCCGACTGGGCAGGGCTGGCTGGGCAGGGCTGGCTGGGCAGGGCCGACTGGGCAGGGCCGACTGGGCAGGGCCGGCTGGGCAGGGCTGGCTGGGCAGGGCCGACTGGGCAGGGCTGGCTGGGCAGGGCTGGCTGGGCAGGGCCGACTGTGGTGTGTGCCTCCAGAGAGACACCAGAGATTACGTCTAAAGGGTCCATGATATTTCCCAGAAATTTACTCATCTTCCTGCCATGCTTATCCCTCACCAGGGAGTGGACGAGCACCTGGGAGAGCGATGGAGAGAGAGAGGGGGGGAGAGAGAGAGATATATAGAGAGAGGGGGGAGGAAGAGAGAGGGGAGAGTTGGGGGGAGAGGGAAAGAGAGAGGGAGAGATAGAGACGGTAAGAAGAGGGGGCAGTGATTCAGACCCTGTTGTCGTTAATATCAGACACTGTTGTCGTTAATATCCTGTTGTCGTTAATATCAGAAACTGTTGTCGTTAATATCAGACCCTGTTGTCATTAATATCAGACTCTGTTGTCGTTAATATCAGACCCTGTTGTCGTTAATATCAGAAACTGTTGTCTTTAATATCAGACCCTGTTGTCTTTAATATCAGACCCTGTTGTCGTTAATATCCTGTTGTCGTTAATATCAGACCCTGTTGTCTTTAATATCAGACCCTGTTGTCTTTAATATCAGACCCTGTTGTCGTTAATATCAGACCCTGTTGTCGTTAATATCAGACCCTGTTGTCGTTAATATCAGACCCTGTTGTCGTTAATATCAGAAACTGTTGTCGTTAATATCCTGTTGTCGTTAATATCAGAAACTGTTGTCGTTAATATCAGACCCTGTTGTCGTTAATATCAGACCCTGTTGTCGTTAATATCAGACCCTGTTGTCGTTAATATCAGACCCTGTTGTCGTTAATATCAGAAACTGTTGTCGTTAATATCAGATCCTGTTGTCGTTAATATCAGAAACTGTTGTCGTTAATATCAGAAACGGTTGTCTTTAATATCAGACCCTGTTGTCGTTAATATCAGACCCTGTTGTCGTTAATATCAGATCCTGTTGTCGTTAATATCAGAAACTGTTGTCGTTAATATCAGACCCTGTTGTCGTTAATATCAGAAACTTTTGTCGTTAATATCAGATCCTGTTGTCGTTAATATCAGAAACTGTTGTCGTTAATATCAGAAACGGTTGTCTTTAATATCAGACCCTGTTGTCGTTAATATCAGACCCTGTTGTCGTTAATATCAGATCCTGTTGTCGTTAATATCAGAAACTGTTGTCGTTAATATCAGAAACTGTTGTCGTTAATATCAGACCCTGTTGTCGTTAATATCAGAAACTGTTGTCGTTAATATCAGACCCTGTTGTCGTTAATATCAGACCCTGTTGTCGTTAATATCAGATCCTGTTGTCGTTAATATCAGATCCTGTTGTCGTTAATATCAGACCCTGTTGTCGTTAATATCAGACCCTGTTGTCGTTAATATCAGACCCTGTTGTCGTTAATATCAGACCCTGTTGTCTTTAATATCAGACCCTGTTGTCGTTAATATCAGACCCTGTTGTCGTTAATATCAGACCCTGTTGTCATTAATATCAGACCCTGTTGTCTTTAATATCAGACCCTGTTGTCGTTAATATCAGACCCTGTTGTCGTTAATATCAGATCCTGTTGTCGTTAATATCAGACCCTGTTGTCGTTAATATCAGACCCTGTTGTCGTTAATATCAGACCCTGTTGTCGTTAATATCAGACCCTGTTGTCTTTAATATCAGACCCTGTTGTCGTTAATATCAGACCCTGTTGTCTTTAATATCAGACCCTGTTGTCGTTAATATCAGACCCTGTTGTCGTTAATATCAGACCCTGTTGTCGTTAATATCAGACCCTGTTGTCGTTAATATCAGATCCTGTTGTCGTTAATATCAGACCCTGTTGTCGTTAATATCAGACCCTGTTGTCGTTAATATCAGAAACTGTTGTCATTAATATCAGACCCTGTTGTCGTTAATATCCTGTTGTCGTTAATATCAGACCCTGTTGTCGTTAATATCAGACCCTGTTGTCGTTAATATCCTGTTGTCGTTAATATCAGACCCTGTTGTCTTTAATATCAGACCCTGTTGTCGTTAATATCAGACCCTGTTGTCGTTAATATCAGACCCTGTTGTCGTTAATATCAGACCCTGTTGTCTTTAATATCAGACCCTGTTGTCGTTAATATCAGACCCTGTTGTCGTTAATATCAGACCCTGTTGTCGTTAATATCAGACCCTGTTGTCGTTAATATCAGACCCTGTTGTCGTTAATATCAGAAACTGTTGTCGTTAATATCCTGTTGTCGTTAATATCAGAAACTGTTGTCGTTAATATCAGACCCTGTTGTCGTTAATATCAGACCCTGTTGTCGTTAACATCAGATCCTGTTGTCGTTAATATCAGACCCTGTTGTCGTTAATATCAGAAACTGTGGCCTCCCGAGTGGTGTAGCGGTCTAAGGCACTGCATCGCAGGGTAGTTAAAGGTGACCATGGTCCCAAACTCCACCTACTTCTGGTACCAGGACAGACAGGGTTCTTCCAGACACTGTTGCCATTAATATCAGACACTGAATGTCGCTGGTGCAGTTAGTCTAGACTGGGTGTTATGAGGTTGTATCTACCTGTTGTCGCTGGTGCAGTTAGTCTAGACTGGGTGTTATGAGGTTGTATCTACCTGTTGTCGCTGGTGCAGTTAGTCTAGACTGGGTGTTATGAGGTTGTATCTACCTGTTGTCGCTGGTGCAGTTAGTCTAGACTGGGTGTTATGAGGTTGTATCTACCTGTTGTCGCTGGTGCAGTTAGTCTAGACTGGGTGTTATGAGGTTGTATCTACCTGTTGTCGCTGGTGCAGTTAGTCTAGACTGGGTGTTATGAGGTTGTATCTACCTGTTGTCGCTGGTGCAGTTAGTCTAGACTGGGTGTTATGAGGTTGTATCTACCTGTTTGAAGGGCAGCTGCCCAGTCAGTGCTGTGCCAAGCATTACCATCCAGACCACCCAGAAGTAGATGAGGTCACTTCCTGTTTCCAAGATAGTGTTGGGGGTATAATTGCCTCTGTTGGGGGCATATTTATAGGGGACACAACTTGGCCAATAAGCGCAAGGAAGTGTGGGCACTTTATGGGACATTTTCTAGTGGGTTGATGTCATGAGAGCCCTAGGCAATACATTGGATGTCTCTGAAAAGGCTCCCTATTCCCTACATAGTGCACGGCTTTTGACCAGAGCCATATAGGGAGTAGGGTGCCATGTGGGACGCACGCATGTTTTTGTTTGTGAAGAGTAACACACATGGAAGGAATGCAAGTCAAGTACGTGCTGTGGCCAGTCCAACATGGCGAAGGGGAAGAGCCCTGAGGAGAACCAGGTGTCCAATACATCAGGGTCTGACACGGAGAGAAGAGACAGGCTATGTTCCCACTGCCCACAAAATGAGGTGGAAACTGAGCTGCACTTCTGCAACCTCCTGCCAAATGTATCACCATATTAGAGACAGATATTTTGAAGAGAGAGAGAGAGAGAGAGAGAGAGAGAGAGAGAGAGAGAGAGAGAGAGAGAGAGAGAGAGAGAGAGAGAGAGAGAGAGAGAGAGAGAGAGAGAGAGAGAGAGAGAGAGAGAGAGAGAGAGAGAGAGAAAGAGAAAGAGAGAGAGAGACAGAGAGATAGACAGAGAGAGAGAGAGAGAGAGAGAGAGAGAGAGAGAGAGAGAGAGAGAGAGAGAGAGAGAGAGAGAGAGAGAGAGAGAGGCAGAGAGAGAGAGAGAGAGAGAGAGAGAGAGAGAGAGAGAGAGAGAGAGAACAGAGAGAGAGAGAGAGAGAAGAGTGAGATTGTGTAATTTTGTGATGTGTGACATTTACTTTTTAATCCTGCTAAATTAATAATTATAATGACAGAGTAGCTCCACTACGGGTTGTTTGCCAAGTTCATATTTCCAGGTTTCATTGGAAAGTTCACTGCAGCATGACATCCTCCATCCTCTCCCTTCTCCCCCAGTTGTTTTTACAGCCCAGAACAAGATGATCAATTCTATGGCAGTAGTGTCCTTCCAGCATCCCCAGGGTTTAGTGCTCTGCTGATCTTCCCTGTAATAAATTGTGCCGCTACTCATAAGAAAGTTGTATATCTCCAGGCAGGCTGGCTGGGCAGGGCTGACTGGGCAGGGCTGGCTGGGCAGGGCTGGCTGGGCAGGGCCGACTGGGCAGGGCCGACTGGGCAGGCTGGCTGGGCAGGGCTGGCTGGGCAGGGCTGGCTGGGCAGGGCTGGCTGGGCAGGCTGGGCTGGGCAGGGCCGACTGGGCAGGCTGGCTGGGCAGGGCTGGCTGGGCAGGGCTGGCTGGGCAGGGCTGGCTGGGCAGGCTGGGCTGGGCAGGGCCGACTGGGCAGGCTGGCTGGGCAGGGCCGACTGGGCAGGGCTGACTGGGCAGGGCCGACTGGGCAGGCTGGCTGGGCAGGGCCGACTGGGCAGGCTAGGCTGGGCAGGGCCGACTGTGTGTGTGCCTCCAGAGACACCAGAGATGACGGCTAAAGGATCCATGATATTTCCCAGAGATTTACTCATCTTCCTGCCGTGCTTATCCCTCACCAGGGAGTGGAGGAGCACCTGGGAGAGGGGGAGGGGGGGAGAGAGGGAGAGAGAGGGAGATATATAGAGAGAGGGGGGAGGAAGAGAGAGGGGAGAGTTGGGGGGAGAGGGAAAGAGAGAGGGAGAGATAGAGACGGTAAGAAGAGGGGGCAGTGATTCAGACCCTGTTGTCGTTAATATCAGACTCTGTTGTCGTTAATATCAGACCCTGTTGTCGTTAATATCAGAAACTGTTGTCTTTAATATCAGACCCTGTTGTCTTTAATATCAGACCCTGTTGTCGTTAATATCCTGTTGTCGTTAATATCAGACCCTGTTGTCTTTAATATCAGACCCTGTTGTCTTTAATATCAGACCCTGTTGTCGTTAATATCAGACCCTGTTGTCGTTAATATCAGACCCTGTTGTCATTAATATCAGACCCTGTTGTCGTTAATATCAGACCCTGTTGTCGTTAATATCAGACCCTGTTGTCGTTAATATCAGACCCTGTTGTCGTTAATATCAGACCCTGTTGTCGTTAATATCAGATCCTGTTGTCGTTAATATCAGACCCTGTTGTCGTTAATATCAGACCCTGTTGTCGTTAATATCAGAAACTGTTGTCGTTAATATCAGACCCTGTTGTCGTTAATATCCTGTTGTCGTTAATATCAGACCCTGTTGTCGTTAATTTCCTGTTGTCGTTAATATCAGACCCTGTTGTCTTTAATATCAGACCCTGTTGTCGTTAATATCAGACCCTGTTGTCGTTAATATCAGACCCTGTTGTCGTTAATATCAGACCCTGTTGTCTTTAATATCAGACCCTGTTGTCGTTAATATCAGACCCTGTTGTCGTTAATATCAGACCCTGTTGTCGTTAATATCAGACCCTGTTGTCGTTAATATCAGACCCTGTTGTCGTTAATATCAGAAACTGTTGTCGTTAATATCCTGTTGTCGTTAATATCAGAAACTGTTGTCGTTAATATCAGACCCTGTTGTCGTTAATATCAGACCCTGTTGTCGTTAACATCAGATCCTGTTGTCGTTAATATCAGACCCTGTTGTCGTTAATATCAGAAACTGTGGCCTCCCGAGTGGTGTAGCGGTCTAAGGCACTGCATCGCAGGGTAGTTAAAGGTGGCCATGGTCCCAAACTCCACCTACTTCTGGTACCAGGACAGACAGGGTTCTTCCAGACACTGTTGCCATTAATATCAGACACTGAATGTCGCTGGTGCAGTTAGTCTAGACTGGGTGTTATGAGGTTGTATCTACCTGTTGTCGCTGGTGCAGTTAGTCTAGACTGGGTGTTATGAGGTTGTATCTACCTGTTGTCGCTGGTGCAGTTAGTCTAGACTGGGTGTTATGAGGTTGTATCTACCTGTTGTCGCTGGTGCAGTTAGTCTAGACTGGGTGTTATGAGGTTGTATCTACCTGTTTGAAGGGCAGCTGCCCAGTCAGTGCTGTGCCAAGCATTACCATCCAGACCACCCAGAAGTAGATGAGGTCACTTCCTGTTTCCAAGATAGTGTTGGGGGTATAATTGCCTCTGTTGGGGGCATATTTATAGGGGACACAACTTGGCCAATAAGCGCAAGGAAGTGTGGGCACTTTATGGGACATTTTCTAGTGGGTTGATGTCATGAGAGCCCTAGGCAATACATTGGATGTCTCTGAAAAGGCTCCCTATTCCCTACATAGTGCACGGCTTTTGACCAGAGCCATATAGGGAGTAGGGTGCCATTTGGGACGCACGCATGTTTTTGTTTGTGAAGAGTAACACACATGGAAGGAATGCAAGTCAAGTACGTGCTGTGGCCAGTCCAACATGGCGAAGGGGAAGAGCCCTGAGGAGAACCAGGTGTCCAATACATCAGGGTCTGACACGGAGAGAAGAGACAGGCTATGTTCCCACTGCCCACAAAATGAGGTGGAAACTGAGCTGCACTTCTGCAACCTCCTGCCAAATGTATCACCATATTAGAGACAGATATTTTGAAGAGAGAGAGAGAGAGAGAGAGAGAGAGAGAGAGAGAGAGAGAGAGAGAGAGAGAGAGAGAGAGAGAGAGAGAGAGAGAGAGAGAGAGAGAGAGAGAGAGAGAGAGAGAGAGAGAGAGAGAGAGAGAGAGAGAGAGAGAGAGAGAGAGAGAGAGAGAGAGAGAGAGAGAGAGACAGAGAGAGAGAGAGAGAGAGAGAGAGAGAGAGAGAGAGAGAGAGAGAGAGAGAGAGAGAGAGAGAGAGAGAGAGAGAGAGAGAGAGAGAGAGAGAGAGAGAGAGAGAGAGAGAGAGAGAGAGAGAGAGAGAGAGAGAGAGAGAGAGAGAGAGAGAGAGAGAGAGAGAGAGAGAGAGAGAGAGAGAGAGAGAGAGAGAGAGAGAGAGAGAGAGAGAGAGAGAGAGAGAGAGAGAGAGAGAGAGAGAGAGAGAGAAGAGAGAGAGAGAGAGAGAGAGAGAGAGAGAGAGAGAGAGAGAGAGAGAGAGAGAGAGAGAGACAGAGAGATAGACAGAGAGAAAGAGTGAGTGGGAGAGAGAGAATGATCAAATGGAAAACAAACAAACATCAATGCTCTCACAACACAACAGGCTTCAAGTGTGTATTCCTCTGAAAGACATGTGGGCACCAGAGGGACTCTGATGAGTCATTGTTGTGTTGTAAATAATTCAATGGGTTTATTTAATGGTAGTAAAGCAGATCTCCTGACAGAGAGACTTATTAAGGTGAGTCACCCTGAGTCAGTGTAACGGTGTCAGTCACCCTGAGTCAGTGTAATGGTGTCAGCAGTTACCCTGAGTCAGTGTAATGGTGTCAGTCACCCTGAGTCAGTGTAATGGTGTCAGCAGTCACCCTGAGTAACTGTAATGTTGTCAGTCACCCTGAGTCAGTGTAATGGTGTCAGCAGTCACCCTGAGTCAGTGTAATGGTGTCAGCAGTCACCCTGAGTCAGTGTAATGGTGTCAGCGGTCACCCTGAGTCAGTGTAATGGTGTCAGCAGTCACCCTGAGTCAGTGTAATGGTGTCAGCAGTCACCCTGAGTCAGTGTAATGATGTCAGCAGTCACCCTGAGTCAGTCTAATGGTGTCAGCACTCACCCTGAGTCAGTGTAATGGTGTCAGCAGTCACCCTGAGTCAGTCTAATGGTGTCAGCAGTCACCCTGAGTCCGTGTAATGGTGTCAGCAGTCACCCTGAGTCAGTGTAATGGTGTCAGCAGTCACCCTGAGTCAGTGTAATGATGTCAGCAGTCACCCTGAGTCAGTCTAATGGTGTCAGCACTCACCCTGAGTCAGTGTAATGGTGTCAGCAGTCACCCTGAGTCAGTGTAATGGTGTCAGCAGTCACCCTGAGTCAGTGTAATGGTGTCAGCAGTCACCCTGAGTCAGTGTAATGGTGTCAGCAGTCACCCTGAGTCAGTGTAATGGTGTCAGCAGTCACCCTGAGTCAGTGTAATGGTGTCAGCAGTCACCCTGAGTCAGTGTAATAATGTCAGCAGTCACCCTGAGTCAGTCTAATGGTGTCAGCACTCACCCTGAGTCAGTGTAATGGTGTCAGCAGTCACCCTGAGTCCGTGTAATGATGTCAGCAGTCACCCTGAGTCAGTGTAATGGTGTCAGCAGTCACCCTGAGTCAGTGTAATGGTGTCAGCAGTCACACCATATTTTACAGCAGCCCGCTCTCTGGCCTCCGCCTCACTCCTGCCCCAGACCCAGAGCTCCTAAGGGCAATAACAGACACACAATAGATAGTGTTGTTTAGAATACAGAAATATGGCACTGTAAATGCATCAGGTGACAAGTGTGACAGTGCTTGTGAGAGTGTGAAATCCAGCTTGGAAAATGCATTGGTAAACTGGCATGTCACTAAGCATTTGCTGTGGTAATACATTTCCTGTTGATTTGTATACAAACTCTCGAGGTTTGAAAGTGGAATAACTTTAAAGCACTAAGCCCCACCTCCTGTGTGTCAGTAGAATCTGGGAGAGTCACTTGATAGGCTGGAATCTGATGACCCCACCAAAGCTTCCTGGAAATGCACCAATCACTGATGTGGAAAACATAAACAGACCACATAAGTCATAACAAGGACTTGTTTATGACATCAGTGTAATAGAACCAGGGGACAAAGAGCAACAATAAAACAATAAAGATGTCAAGGCCTGGTATTGCTTAGCACGGACGTCAGCCAGTCCAGCATTAAGACAAACAAACAGACCAGTTGTTGCCTGAAAGAGAGAGAGAGAGAGAGAGAGAGAGAGAGAGAGAGAGAGAGAGAGAGAGAGAGAGAGAGAGAGAGAGAGAGAGAGAGAGAGAGAGAGAGAGAGAGAGAGAGAGAGAGAGAGAGAGAGAGAGAGAGAGAGAGAGAGAGAGAGAGAGAGAGAGAGAGAGAGAGAGAGAGAGAGAGAGAGAGAGAGAGAGAGAGAGAGCTGGTCCTGGGGCTCCAACAACAACACAATTAGACCCAACCAAATCATGAGAAAACAAAAAGAGAATTACTTGACACATTGGAAAGAATTTACAAAAAAAATGCTATTTGGCTCTAAACAGAGAGTACACAGTGGCAGAATACCTGACCACTGTGACTGACCCAAACTTAAGGAAAGCTTTGACTATGTACAGACTCAGTGAGCATAGCCTTGCTATTGAGAAAGGCCGCCGTAGGCAGACCTGGCTCTCAAGAGAAGACAGGCTATGTGCACACTGCCCACAAAATGAGGTGGAAACTGAGCTGCACTTCCTAACTTCCTGCCAAATGTATGACCATATTAAAGACACATATTTCCCTCAGATTACAGAGATCCACAAAGAATTTGAAAACAAACCCAAATGGCACCCTATTCCCTATGTAGTGCACTACTTTAGACCAGAGCCCTATTCCCTATATAGTGCACTACTTTAGACCAGAACCCTATTCCCTATGTAGTGCACTACTTTAGACCAGAGCCCTATTCCCTATGTAGTGCACTACTTTTGACCAGAGCCCTATTCCCTATATAGTGCACTACTTTAGACCAGAGCCCTATTCCCTATATAGTGCACTACTTTAGACCAGAGCCCTATTCCCTATGTAGTGCACTACTTTAGACCAGAGCCCTATTCCCTATATAGTGCACTACTTTAGACCAGAGCCCTATTCCCTATATAGTGCACTACTTTTGACCAGAGCCCTATTCCCTATATAGTGCACTACTTTAGACCAGAACCCTATTCCCTATATAGTGCACTACTTTTGACCAGAGCCCTATTCCCTATATAGTGCACTACTTTAGACCAGAGCCCTATTCCCTATATAGTGCACTACTTTAGACCAGAGCCCTATTCCCTATGTAGTGCACTACTTTAGACCAGAGCCCTATTCCCTATGTAGTGCACTACTTTAGACCAGAGCCCTATTCCCTATGTAGTGCACTACTTTAGACCAGAGCCCTATTCCCTATGTAGTGCACTACTTTAGACCAGAGCCCTATTCCCTATGTAGTGCACTACTTTAGACCAGAGCCCTATTCCCTATATAGTGCACTACTTTAGACCAGAGCCCTATTCCCTATGTAGTGCACTACTTTAGACCAGAGCCCTATTCCCTATGTAGTGCACTACTTTAGACCAGAACCCTATTCCCTATGTAGTGCACTACTTTAGACCAGAGCCCTATTCCCTATGTAGTGCACTACTTTAGACCAGAACCCTATTCCCTTTGTAGTGCACTACTTTTGACCAGAGCCCTATTCCCTATGTAGTGCACTACTTTAGACCAGAACCCTATTCCCTATGTAGTGCACTACTTTAGACCAGAGCCCTATTCCCTATGTAGTGCACTACTTTAGACCAGAGCCCTATTCCCTATGTAGTGCACTACTTTAGACCAGAGCCCTATTCCCTATGTAGTGCACTACTTTAGACCAGAGCCCTATTCCCTATATAGTGCACTACTTTAGACCAGAGCCCTATGGGCCGTAAATAGGGTACCATTTGGGACACAGACCCAACCAACTACCATTTGGGTGGTGAAAGGTGACCATGGTCCCAAACTCCACCTACTTCTGGTACCAGGACAGACAGGGTTCTTCCAGACAGCTGCTTAGAGTCGACCTGCAGACAGCATCAATAAACCTCTCAAATAAACACCAAGATGATCTATCATCTCAAGTTTACAATTTGAAAATAAAACCATGTTTAACTGCAGACAAAACATTTGTGCAAACTGAAGCTGTGCATCATGCTCTGTAGCACATAGAAAAGATGATGACGTTGCTAAAGGGACATGCTAACACACAAACAGTAGGGGTCTCATCTTATACAGTGGCTTGTGAAAGTATTCACCCCCCTTGGCATTTTTCCTATTTTGTTGCCTTGCAACCTGGAATTAAAATGGATTTTTTGGGGGGGTTTGTATCATTTGATATACACAACATGGCAAAGTTATAAGGTGTGCAATGACAAGAGGAAAGCTGATGATGTGCTACCCAATTTCGAAATTGCACCTTTGTGCATTCTACTATTACAACTATCAAAGGTATTTTGAAAGTGCCCCACAGTTTGGGAACCACTGGTTTAGATGGTCCAACAATGACTGCTTGTTTTGTCACATAAACTGAAATTAGGTGAACTGTTAGAATTTTAGCAACCAGGAAATGGTGGAGTGATTTCTGTTTTTTGCACAGGCTGCGTTTCAATCTGCGGCATCAGCCTATGTCGGCCTTCAGCATCTGCGGTGGAAGGTAGCCGAGCTACAGCGGTGTTTGTCAGACCATGAGACATCCCGAAAATCGGTCTTCTAACAAAAACGATGAGACTCTCACGAACATGATGGTGTTCTCTGTTTTGCTCTACGACCCCCACAAGTGTCACTTCTGAAGGTAACCCATACAAATTCATGGAAGTATGGAGGTAGTTTTGTACCAGCAAAAATAAGGGGTTAAATATGTGTAAAAAATAAATATATAATACAGTACCAGTCAAATGTTTGGACACACGTATTCATTCCAGGGTTTTTCTTAATTTTTACTATTTTTTATTTGGTAAAAGACCAAGTCCATATTATGGCAAGAACAGCTCAGATAAGCAAAGAGAAACGACAGTCCATCATTACTTTAAGACATGAAGGTCAGTCAATCCGGAAAATTTCAAGAACTTTGAACGTTTCTTCAAGTGCAGTTGCAAAAACCATCAAGCGCTATGATGAAACTGGCTCTCATGAAGACCGCCTCAGGAAAGGAAGACCCAGAGTTACCTCTGCTGCAGAGGATAAGTTCATTAGAGTTACCAGCCTCAGATATGGGCAATTAACTGCACCTCAGATTACAGCCCAAATAAATGCTTCACAGAGTTCAAGTAACAGACACATCTCAACATCAACTGTTCAGAGGAGACTGTGTGAATCAGGCCTTCATGGTCAAATTGCTGCAAAGAAACCACTACTAAAGGACACCAATCAGAGGAAGAGACTTGCTTGGGACAAGAAACACGAACAATGGACATTAGACCGGTGGAAATCTGTCCTTTGGTCTGATGAGTCCAAATGTGAGATGTTTGGTTCCAACCGCCGTTGGAGATGGTTTGGGATGAGTTGGACCGCAGAGTGAAGGAAAAGCAGCCAACAAGTGCTCAGCATATGTCGGAACTCCTTCAAGACTGTTGGAAAAGCATTCCAGGTGAACTATCTCATGAAGCTGTTTGAGAGAATGCCAAGAGTGTGCAAAGCTGTCATCAAGGCAATGGGTGGCTACTAAATATAATTTGATTTGTTTAACAAATAAAGAAAAGCCCTTGAATGAGTAGGTGTGTCCAAACTTTTGACTGGTACTGTATATATATATATTTCCTGATCTGTCTTACATCTCCTACATATAGGACAGACACTTCAAAACCTTATTGGTTATGATTTATTTTTTGACTGTCTTTTTTGCCATTTATGAATGTGTTATTCAATGTGTATATATTTGTTTTATACCTACAATTTTAAATCAAATAGCTAAATGATCCATGGTATGACTATCTTTTTTTAAATTCCATATGTTAGCTTAGTAGACCGCTGGCGTGTTTTGGTCTGCGGTTGTGAGGCCAGTTAGACATACTGCCAAATTGTATAAAACGACATTGGAGGCAGCTTATGGTAGAGAAATAATCATTAAATTCCATGGCAACAACTCTGGTGGACATTCCTGCAGTCAGCATGCTAATTGCACACTCTCTCAAAACATGAGAGATCTGTGGCATTGTGTTGTGTGATAAAACTGCACATTTTAGAGTGGCCTTTTATTGTCCCCAGCACAAGGTGTACCTGTGTAATGATCCAATCAAATCAAATGTTATTTGTCACATACACGTATTTAGCAGATGTTCTTGCGGGTGTAGCGAAAAGCTTGTGCGTCTAGCTCTGACAGTGCATTGATATCTAACAATTTCACAACATATACCCAATACACACAAATCTAAATAAGGAATGGAATTAAGAATATATACATATATGGATGAGCAATGACAGAGCGGCATGGACTAAGATACAGTAGAATATTATAGAATACAGTATATACATATGAGATGAGTAATGCAAGATATGTAATCATTATTAAAGTGACTAGTGTTCCATTTCTTAAAGTTTCCAGTGATTTCTAGTCTATGTCTATAGGCAGCAGCCTCTAATGTGCCGTTTAATCAGTTTCTTGATATGCCACACCTGTCAGGTGGATGGGTTATCTTGGCAAAGGAGAAAATCTCACTGACATGGATGTGAACAAATTTGTGCACAAAATCCGAGAGAAATAAGCTTTTTGTGCATATGGAACGTTTCTGGGATCTTTTACTTCAGCTCATGAAACATGGGACCAACACTTCAGTGTAATTGTAAATCAAAGTAAAGCATGTAAGCAACTTCTTCCTCGTGCATGAGTCACTGCTCACCTTCATTCAACGAATCATTGTAAAAATAATAATTCCAATCTATTTAACCTTACCCATTTCAAACATAACATAGTTCTAGGCATTTGCTGTTTTTATTCTGCCTTGATAGCTAAGAACATGAGAGCTGTGGGAGTAAGTACAGAGAATATTTGCACCTTTTCAAAGACTGTTGCTCTGTCACATAAATTATGCAGAACAGTCATACTTAATGACCAATGGTGATTGCGTGCTACAAATTCTAGTATTAGAGCCCTTTCTGTGTTTACGAACATTGCCGAACGATGGCGATGGGCGCGAGTTGGTGGCAGAACAAGGGGGAGTTCTTATAGAACGCCAGCAAAAGCCTCTATTTACATGTTGCTTATGAGTGCATTTCACACTATTTCTGGATTATAATTGGATTTTAAGGCTCGTATGAATGTCCTGCTTAATATAATGTTTGTGTCATCATCGCAAATCAACTGCTTTAACTTCAACCAGTAAAATGGCTCTTTGGCTAGCTGTTGCTACAGCCTATATCAACGAGCGTTAGCATTCTAGCTAACAACTGCTGCATCCAAAATAGTTATCCTGCAAAGATCACAACCAAATATAATCTTAGCGACTGTTCAAGCAAGAATCAAAACATCATTGTACGCGTATGAGAACCCCCCAAGAGTTATTTTGTTTAGAAGTAATAAAAACGTAAATCTAGGCAATGTTGAATGGGCGCAGATGACTGCCATGAGTCGTGCGCATCTGTGCTTAAACGCAGACATGTTTAACGTTAGTCAGCTACGTGTGACCTTTCAACTACGACCTAACGGAATATGAATTCATTTGTGTTCACTATATTCTTTTACAAGTTGACACATTATCACTTATGTAGAATTACACTACAGTTTTTAAACAGCGTTTTCCCTTGATCATTATTTTCGTGTAGGTAACTTCAGCAAACATACAACAATCGATGTTTCCGTCGAACACATTTGTGCGCAGAGCTACCGGAAGGGGTCCGTCTAGGAATTACTTCCTCCATACAGCCAAAGACCGTACAGTATTTATTTTTTTGAAACTCTCTGATACAGCTTCTCGCCGAACATCCAACGAGAACGAGTCTGTTTAGTGTTGAAGAAACAGGGTGGTTGTTGTTCCTAAAATAACGTTAACGTTTGTTGACGGCTGGCGCGAGCTCAAAACCACCAAACCAACATCCTCAGGATGGCGGAGGCGCCAGGTACTTCTAACGAGACGATAACGGAGACCATTCAAGTTGAAACACCGCCACCGCCCCAGCAGGTAAGCTAGCTATAGAAACCGAAATAATTAGTTAAGTAGTAGATACAGGAAGATAACGAATAGACTGTTTGGAATCGAGTCCAATATGCATGCAGAGGCCGCAGTTCAGAGTTTGGAGCAAACTAGCTTGCTACCTAGTTACAATAGCTAAAAGCCATCCATTAGCTAAAGCCGGCAATTCCGTAGTGATGCGGAATTACACAGACACCGATTTTTCCATTTTAAAATGTATGCCAAATAAAAGCCATTGATTTCAAAGTTTAACAAGTCATACAACTTTATGCACAATGACTACTTTATGCACAATGACTACTTTGAACAATTTACACAGTAAATAAATAAAACATTTACTGGAAAAACTGTGCAGATGAAAAGTTTGGAAGCTAACAGAATTGCGTTCAAATCTTCCTCGCTCGGTTTTATGTTGCCAAAATGTGTATCTGCACAGTTCTTCCTGTAAATGTTTTTTTGTCAAATTTTCCGTGCAAATTGTTCAAAATAGTAATTGTGCATAGAGGTCTATGGTTTGTTCAACTTTGAAATCAATGTTTTTTGTTTGGTATACATTTTAAAAGTAAATAATCTGAGTTTCGGCGTAATGCTGTTACCATGGAATTGCCCCTAACTAACTAGCTCATATTATTTGATCCTAGCTGTCAAGTGTAGTACATTGCCAGTTGTACCAGACCATCAACTAACTAGCAAATGTGATGTCGACTGGCTACATGAACCCGTTGACAAGAGAAACACCCAATGCATGTATGAAGCTGAAACATAGTCTCCTGTTTGTATCTCTCAGGAGGGACGTAGCCTGACCATCAAGCTGAGGAAGAGGAAGACTGACAAGAAGGTGGAGTGGTCCAGCGACACAGTGGACAACGAGCATCTGGGAAGGAGGTCCTCCAAGTGTGAGTATTTATTCCACACATATGCATGCAATTGTAGGTGTTATTGATGACTGAGGATTTCTGACACCTTCACAGGTTGCTGCGTCTACGAGAAACCCAAACAGTTCGGAGAGTCCTCCTCTGAAAGCGAGGGAGATGACGGCGACGAAGGCTGTGGAAGTGCACACTGCATTCTGGGACATGGGAAAGACAGGCATGGACACAGTGGAGGGGGCGGGGCGAGTACGGTGCCTCCCAGCTCCGGGGGATCACACACCCACTAATGATTAGGAGTGGTGCTGAGGGAGGAGTGGAGCCTGGGGGTTCTTCTGTCTATGACAACGACACATTATACTACTACACACGCTCTCATTTAGTTCAGTCACTGCAGTACTGGGAGGAAAAGGAAGAGATAGATAAAGATTAGGAGAGCGAGAACAAAGGAAACAACACAACCTGTTTGAGAAGAAAAAGGGGTGCTGTTGGGAGTATATTGTACAATCATTTTACTACTTTTTTTATAAAGAATACTTTTCCTTATTTATTTGTCTAAATACTTGATTTTACTTCATTATGTTGCAGTATCTTAGCCTGTGTGCCAGACAGTCCGTTCCTGCTTGGCAAACAAGGATTTTGAAAGACGATGAAGTAACATTTGTAGAGAGCCAATATAGTCTGGTACCCAGACTACCACTAGGGTTGGGTCACAAATGACACCCTATTCAGGGCTCTCCAACCCTGTTCCAGGAGAGCTACAGTCCTGTAGGTTTTCTGCTCCAACCCTGTCCCTGGAGAACTACAGTCCTGTAGGTTTTCTGCTCCAACCCTAATCTAGCACACCTGATTCTAATAATTAGCTGGTTGATGAGCTGAATCAGGTTAGTTACAACTGGGGTTGGAGTGTGAACCTACAGGAGGGTAGCTCTCCAGGAACAGGGTTGGAGTGTGAACCTACAGGAGGGTAGCTCTCCAGGAACAGGGTTGGAGTGTGAACCTACAGGAGGGTAGCTCTCCAGGAACAGGGTTGGAGTGTGAACCTACAGGAGGGTAGCTCTCCAGGAACAGGGTTGGAGTGTGAACCTACAGGAGGGTAGCTCTCCAGGAACAGGGTTGGAGAGCCCTGCCCTATTCCCTATATTAGGGCCCTGGTTAAAAGTATTGCATTTTTTAGGGAATAGGCTGCCATTTGGGAATAGGCTGCCATTTGGGAATAGGCTGCCATTTGGGAATAGGGTGCCATTTGGGAATAGGGTGCCATTTGGGAATAGGGTGCCATTTGGGAATAGGCTGCCATTTGGGAATAGGCTGCCATTTGGGACACAGCCTCTTGTATCTCTACTTCAAAGTAATGGTTTTATAAAAGCCTCCATGAATACTTAAACAGCGAACACTCTTATGTTATGGACACAATGTTTTACATACAAACAGTCTATCGGGTAACATGTAAGAAGATTAGGGGAGTATTTAGGACACTTAAGGAAAAGCAAGTCTTGTTTTTCTTATTTTTCACGTAACATTGCTGTAGTCGTTACGTATCACCTTTTACTTGAGTGCGGTGAAAATGTGTTGATGCACAATCCTCTCTCCGCCCTTTACAATCCTCAGAAGTGTTGAGTACAGTAGTCTCAGCACTTCAAATAACAATAGAATTGGTGGCAAATTGCCTTAAATTCTAAGAAGATGTTGAAAGGATATGTTCTTTTGTATTTATGAGGTTGAGGTGAGCGATAATGTCAACATACCAAGAATCAGAAAAAGCTCAAAAACCATGCATATGCAACAAATGAGATACAGTGAGCTACAACAGTATTGGGACAGTGACACATTTTTGTTGTTGTTTTGACTGTACTCCAGCACTTTGGATTTCAAATGATACAATGACTATGAGGTGAAAGTGCAGACTGTTAGCTTTAATTAGAGGTTGTTTTTATCTATATCGGATGAACTGTTTAGAAATTACAGCACTTTTTGTACATAGTCCCGCCATTTTAGGGGATTTGGTCTCATATTCATAGAACGCAATGACTACATCAAGCTTGTGACTCTACAAATTTGTTGGATTCATTTGCTGTTTGGTTGTGTCTCAGATTATTTTGTGCCCACTAGAAATTAATGGTAAATAATGTATTGAGTCACTTTTATGGTAAATAATAAATGTTTCTAAACACTTCTACATTAATGTGGGTGCTACCATGATTACAGATAATTCTGAATGAATCGTGAATAATGATGAGTGAGAAAGTTAGACACACATCATACCCCCACCCCTAAAAATGCTAACCTCCCCTGTTATTGTAATGGCGAGAGGTTAGCATGTCTTGGGGTATGATATTTGTGCGTCTGTAACCCTCAAATTGAAGCTGACAGTCTGCACTTTAACCTCATAGTCATTGCATCCTTTAAAATCCAAAGTGCTGGAGTACAGAGCCAAAACAACAGTTGTCACTGTTCCAATACTTTTGTAGCTCACTGTACATCCTTTTTTTGGTGCACTAATTTAATTCATTCTCCCTCTGAGAATGAATTCACCAGGGCAACATTGGCACTAACTTCAGCTGCATGATGGTTGGTTATGAAAAAAGTTGCCATTTTAAATCATAGGCTTTGCATCATATATATATATATATTTGCATCATACCTATTACGCTTCATCTGCTGTGATCGGCAGAAGATCATTTTTGTTTCAATGAGAGGAGATAAATGCCATTTATTTGGTGCTGCTGTGTACTTTCCTTACTACACTGAACATAAACAGTGGTCCAGATCAGGCAGAAAGATAGTATTTGAATGGATAGGGAGAAGGTGCATGACGAATTGCTGGCCCGTGCTGTGTTCGTGAGTGTCTCAAATGACCAAATGTCATAATGCCCTAGACGTTTCCCAATTGCATACTCCTCGCATCCTCTCTTCTCAAAACCCAATCGGAGGAGACGGTCAGAGGGGCAGGACCTCTGGCTTTCTCATCCAATGGGTTTTGAGAAGGAGACAAGCGAGAGGACGTGAGGAGTATGCCATTGAGAAAAGGCCAGTGTCTAGGGCTTCATCCTCTGTGGTTCCAAACACCATAGTACTGCTTGATCTGTGACAACATACCCTATGTATAAAGGATTACACACAATTTCACCATATGCCACCATTTTCTATAACAGATACACACATACAATGTTCCTGTACTGGTAAAGCACCTTTCTGTACATAAAATACGTATGAGAGCAGATTTAATGTGAATAAAAGATTAAATCACTTTGTCCAAGTGTGTTACACGAGTTGAACTTGAGATGTATGTGTATGTTATAGCACAAAGAAAGATTCTTCAAGGCTGCATGGAAATGTGAATATTGGTTTATTATTTTATTCGTTCTGGACCTCCATCTCCCAACAATCTCTCCTACAATACTGAGATAGTTCAGGCCAGGGGTGTATTCACTAGCAACCAAACGTAGGCAAACAGGCCGAAAGGGGGAGACTACCAGAACTAATTTCCGCTGCACAATGTTTTGCTACGTTGTGCACTAATGAATAAACCCCTGGATCTCCCCATCAACCCCACCTACAAGATAGTTCCGGTTTCCAGTACTGTACCTTAGTTACCTCATCTCACTGTAGTTCACAAAGTAGGTCAACGCAGAGGAAGACTGAATTAGTGGTTGGTGGCCATGGAAACGGTAGTAAAAATAAATAATAAGTAAAATGATCAGGTCACATTCAGGGACCTGCTGTGATTGCGTCAGTGAGGTTTTTCTGGTCTTTCTGTCCTGCTGCCAAAAGTATGAATCCTATTGACAGAGAGCTTCCCATTCCTAACACATGGCCTTGGGTGCATCCCAAATGGCACTCCCTTCCCTACATAGTGCACTACTTTTGACCAGGAAAGTATTCAGACCCCTTGACTTTTCCTATATTTTGTTACGTTACAGCCTAAAATGGATTAAATTGTTTTCCTCATCAATCTACACACAATACCCCATACGGACGAAGCAAAAACAGGTTTTTAGTAACTTATTTACATAAGTATTCAGACCCTTTGCTATAAGACTCGAAATTGAGCTCAGGTGCATCCTGTTTCTATTGATCTTCCTTGAGATGTTTCTATAACTTGATTGGAGTCCACCTGTGGTAAATTCAATTGATTGGAAATGATTTGGAAAGGCACACAAATCACATTTTATTGGTCACATACACGTGTTTAGCAGATGTTATTGCGGGTGTAGCGAAATGCTTGTGCTTCTAGCTCCGACAGTGGAGTAATATCTAACACACCTGTCTATATAAGGTCCCACAGTTGACAGGGCATGTCAGAGCAAAAACCAAGCCATGAGGTCGAAGGAATTGTCTGTAGAGCTCCGAGACAGGATTGTGTCGCGGCACAGATCTGGGGAAGGGTACCAAAGAATGTCTGCAGCACTGAAGGTCCCCAAGAACACAGTGGCCTCCATCATTCTTAAATGGAAAAGGTTTGGAACCACCAACACTCTTCCTAGAGCTGTCCGCCCGGCCAAACTGAGCAATCGGGGGAGAAGGGGCCTTGGTCAGGGAGGTGACTAAGAACCCGATGGTCACCCTGACAGAGCTCCAGAGTTCCTCTGTGGAGATGGGAGAACCTTCCAGAAGGACAACCATCTCTGCAGCACTCCACCAATCAGGCCTTTATGGTAGAGTGGCCAGACGGAAGCCACTCCTCAGTAAAAGGCACATGACAGTCCACTTGGAGTTGCCAAAAGCCACCTAAAGGACTCTGACCATGAGAAACAAGATTCTCTGGTCTGATGAAACCAAGATTGAACTCTTTGGCCTGAATGCCAAGCGTCACGTCTGGAGGAAACCTGGCACCATCCCTACGGTGAAGCATGGTGGTGGCAGCATCATGCTGTGGGGATGTTTTTCAGCGGCAGGGACTGGGAGACTAGCCAGGATCGAGGGAAAGATAAACGGAGCAAAGTACAGAGATCCTTGATGAAAACCTGCTCCAGAGCACTCAGTACCTCAGACTGGGGTGAAGGTTCAACTTCCAACAGGACAACGACCCTAAGCACACAGCCAAGACAACGCAGGAGTGGCTTCGGGACAAGTCTTTGAATGTCCTTGTGTGGCCCAACCAGAGCCCGGACTTGAACCCGATCGAACATCTCTGGAGAGACCTGAAAATAGCTGTGCAGCGACGCTCCCCATCCAACCTGACAGAGCTTGAGTATCTGCAGAGAAGAATGGGAGAAACTCCCCAAATACAGGTGTGCCAAGCTTGTCGCGTCATACCCAAGAAGACTCAAGGCTGTAATCTCTGCCAAAGGTGCTTCAACAAAGCACTGAGTAAAGGGTCTGAATACTTATTTAAATGTTAGATTTCCGTTTAATTTTTCAAAATTCTAAAAAAATTCTAAAAACCAGTTTTTGCTTTGTCATTATGGGGTATTGGGTGTAGATTGACAAAGGGGAAAAAACAATTTAATCTACTTTAGAATAAGGCTGTAACGTAACAACATGTGGAAAAAGTAAAAGGGGTCTAAATACTTTCTGAATGCACTGTGGGTAATGGAATGCCTTTTAGGATAAACACACCTTATGAGCTATCATGTCACTCTTTTCATGGCATTTCTATTTGCAACATTGATCAATGTTTGGCTACTGAATGTGGCCATGGTGGGTTTCCATGTGAACGTTTTGCTGCCTTATTAATTTTGAGAATCAGATTCTAGAGTCATTTTGACAGTGATCCAGCACTTGTCTGGGGGCATTGCACATTCTCATTACAAAACATCTTTCTTTATAATCAACACATGGAGTAACAAGTCAAAACACACAAGAGATAAAAGGCAGAGAGGAATTGCAGATATGGTATCACTGTTTACAGGTCCCCAATATCAGTACACAAATGAGGGGTATCGTATAACTTTCTGTATCACTGTGAAGTTGTGATAGCTGTATCTGTTTTGCTACGATAAAAAAATATCTTAAAAAGGCCATTGTAGAAACTACAAAACATTCTTCAACGCTTTCATAACACAGGGGCACTGTGGGTAAGAACCCTCTTACGCATGCATACTGTAGATTGTGGCACATGCTGAGAGAGAAGAAAATATTGCATGTAGTAGAATTCAGTGTTCCTGAGCTTCCTTGTTGGTTTGTATGGGATTGTGCAAAACTTGCTACTGGACAATTGTAAGACCAAGTTTCATATAAAAACATTTTCTTTCAAAAAGGTTCCCGTTGAATGTTTCTGATCTGTAAGTCTGTAAGCTACTTTTCCAAACAGGAAGTGTGTCAAGACAGATAAATACATAAATATGTGTTCAATTTCTAGTGTACTTACAATGCTATTAACAATATGATTATCATGGAGAAAGACAGGGATAATGTACTAAGGCATACTTGTAAAGTTGAACTACCACACATGCAGTATTATGGCACAGGAAATGAACATAAAAAGGCAAATAAAGCTCATGTCCAAAAACAAACATCAAGCCTTGAAAGAAAACTATGAAAAAAGGTGCTGGTATCTGTCGAGTAGATATTCAAAAATTAATCTGAACAAAACAAAATAATCCCTCTTGCCATGTCTAATAAAACGTCATTGTATGAATTTGAGTATCAAAGAAAAGTACTTTAGGGGGAGGGAAACAGGACTCTGATACTAAAAGGCAGAACAATAGAACTGAGAGATGACAACAGCGTTATCACTGGGCCTATATGACCAAGATTGCAGTGGATGTACTTTGCCTCAGCTCTATTGAACATCACAGCAGTGAGGTGAAATGTAGCTTCAAGTCCTCCAGCCTCTCATCATTGCATTCTGTGTCTGTTGGGCTCAGCTCTCTTCGTGTGACTGTCTTTGCATTGATAGGCTCTCGAAACATTACTCCTTAGTCCCTCCACGTCAGGGTCTCGAAACAAACAAACAACAACCCCCCCTCCCTCCCTCCCTCCCTCCCCCAAACATCCGTCTTCCCTCCAACTTTCCTCCATGTCAGATGATTGCCTGTGGGGAAAAAAAAGCTAATGATCAGTAAAAAGTTTGTGGTTAAAATGCTTTAAATTAGCCTAAAGGTAACCATGACAACATGATATGGGAAGGTCATTAGGATAACAACAGGAGATGAAAACAGCTGAAAAACTAAACTGGTAGCTGTAAAAGTCTGGGTTGTATTCACTAGGCAGAACCTGAAGAAAACAGACAAACTCTGGGTTGTATTCACTAGGCAGAACCTGAAGAAAACAGACTGAACGTCTGGGTTGTATTAACTAGGCAGAACCTGAAGAAAACAGACTGAAACTCTGGGTTGTATTCACTAGGCAGAACCTGAAGAAAACAGACTGAATGTCTGGGTTGTATTCACTAGGCAGAACCTGAAGAAAACAGACTGAATGTCTGGGTTGTATTCACTAGGCAGAAACTGAAGAAAACAGACTGAATGTCTGGGTTGTATTCACTAGGCAGAACCTGAAGAAAACAGACTGAATGTCTGGGTTGTATTCACTAGGCAGAACCTGAAGAAAACAGACTGATAGAGGCAGGGACAACCTCAACTTGCCCAAAAATAAACACCTGTTTTCATTTTCAGGCACAAAAGTGCACTTCTGAATAATAATAATAAATAATAATATGCCATTTAAGCAGACGCTTTTATCCAAAGCGACTTACAGTCATGCGTGCATACATTTTTGTGTACGGGTGGTCCCGGGGATCGAATCCACTACCCTGGCGTTACAAGCGCCGCGCTCTACCAGCTGAGCTCCAATAAGACCCTATTAAAGGGACAGAACCCTCACTTTGATCCAGTGGGCCTGCTGTTGCTTGTGGCTGTTATAGCAGCACCCCTTCTGGCAAATAAAACCCCGTCCTTTCTTCCTACATCATTGCGCTCTATGTAAACTGTAATGACATGTATTTCCCCCCCAAAAAAATATGTCATTAGTTCAAGCTGGTTTCACACAACTTGGAGAAGGTCACAGTTCCTTTTCTCTGGTTGCAAGATTAAAATAGCTCCAAGCAGAGTCGCTAGTGGCAGGCTACAGATTAAAATAGCTCCAAGCAGAGTCGCTAGTGGCAGGCTACAGATTAAAATAGCTCCAAGCAGAGTCGCTAGTGGCAGGCTACAGATTAAAATAGCTCCAAGCAGAGTCGCTAGTGGCAGGCTACAGATTAAATTAGCTCCAAGCAGAGTCGCTAGTGGCAGGCTACAGATTAAAATAGCTCCAAGCAGAGCCGCTAGTGGCAGGCTACAGATTAAAATAGCTCCAAGCAGAGTCGCTAGTGGCAGGCTACAGATTAAAATAGCTCCAAGCAGAGCCGCTAGTGGCAGGCTACAGATTAAAATAGCTCCAAGCAGAGCCGCTAGTGGCAGGCTACAGATTAAAATAGCTCCAAGCAGAGTCGCTAGTGGCAGGCTACAGATTAAAATAGCTCCAAGCAGAGTCGCTAGTGGCAGGCTACAGATTAAAATAGCTCCAAGCAGAGCCGCTAGTGGCAGGCTACAGATTAAAATAGCTCCAAGCAGAGTCGCTAGTGGCAGGCTACAGATTAAAATAGCTCCAAGCAGAGCCGCTAGTGGCAGGCTACAGATTAAAATAGCTCCAAGCAGAGCCGCTAGTGGCAGGCTACAGATTAAAATAGCTCTAAGCAGAGCCGCTAGTGGCAGGCTACAGATTAAAATAGCTCCAAGCAGAGTCGCTAGTGGCAGGCTACAGATTAAAATAGCTCCAAGCAGAGCCGCTAGTGGCAGGCTACAGATTAAAATAGCTCCAAGCAGAGCCGCTAGTGGCAGGCTACAGATTAAAATAGCTCCAAGCAGAGTCGCTAGTGGCAGGCTACAGATTAAAATAGCTCCAAGCAGAGCCGCTAGTGGCAGGCTACAGATTAAATTAGCTCCAAGCAGAGTCGCTAGTGGCAGGCTACAGATTAAATTAGCTCCAAGCAGAGCCGCTAGTGGCAGGCTACAGATTAAAATAGCTCCAAGCAGGGCGGTCTGTAGCCTAGCGGTTAAGAGCGTTTCGTTAACCAACACTCACACTTGACATCCCAAGGCTGTAGTAGTTTGAAAACTGTGCAGATCAGGACAGTGAGAGAGACCAGAAAAATCCAACAGAAAGAGGGAGAAGAGACTGAAAGAACTTACCAAAACAAACTTTCTTTCAAGGATCATCTTTCCTTTGATGTATTATTTTGTAGTCAGGTACATCTCTGTAACTTCCCCATCGTCTCCCACTTCCTCATCCTCCACCTCCTTTTCCACTTTCTCTTCCTCCACCTCATCCCCCTCTCCTAAGATCACACTCTGCCGGACGCTGACAGAGATGACCAGTGCTTGCACGATGCCGTACACCAGAGCAAACTGTGGAAGATACTCCTGGACCAACCAGAGCAGTCCTGCCATCCCAACAGTGGAGACGGAAAACATGGCCATTCCATGGAGCCACAACTTCAGTCCTCCTTGGACCCCTAGCACTTCCAGGACCAACTTGGTAGGGGGGGACACAGTCCACAGGAAACCCACCACAAACAGGTCAAACAGGTGGCGAAGGAGGTTGAAGCAGATCTCGTAGTGTTCCGGAACTATCTCCCCATTCCAGGCACGTGCAAAGAACCGGAAGGCTGAGGAAGAGGTAGGTGTGGGAGATGGTGGAGGGGTTCCATAGTCAGAATACTCCCCATCGTTGTCAGAGTCCCATCCTCCGCCAACACATTTCCTCTGCCTGAGGCCACCAGGTTCAGCTGTTTTTGGCCAGAGGAAGTCTGAGGACCGCAGAATTTTATTCCACCATCTGGAGCCACCATGTTCTGCTTTCCCTTCAGCCTCCTGCTTGGCCACGCCCAGATCTCCAATGTCCATGGACTGGATTTTCTCCTCACTTGCTTCCCAGTACTCCTCAATCAAGGTTGTTTGGTCACTTGTTTGCCTTTTCTGTCCGGCTCCCCAAACCCAGGTTGTTAACCCTCCCAAGCCCCAGCTGCCTCTCGTCTGCCTCTCTTCCCTCATGGTTTTGTCAGGTGCTGCTTTGCTGCCCCAGGGCCGGTAGGAGATTGCTGGACGCACCCACCCCCAAACCCTTCCTACTACAGCTGTCATGTCAGCTACCTTAGTTTAGTGCCCTTAACTCTGTCTGGATTTTAGACTAAAGAACTTATCAAGAATGTAATAATGGGTTAAACTTTATATATTATTTCTATCAGCTCTAAGATTTTGTTGAAAGGTTTTGTTAGAGTATATAGTACATTAGATTAATGAGTCAAATTAACTCTCCTTGTCGTTAGATACAAGGAATTAAGAGGGTGTGCACCTCAGGACATGAAAGACCTGTATGTGTGTTCAACGTTATATCAAAACCAACAATACGGTCCCTACAAAGCGCAACACCAACGCCCAAGGGAAAATTCCAATGTGAGGTACTAGCTACATGTCTTCCCCAAATAGACTTTCACCTTGCTTTAGCCAATTTTGCTCTTATAACAGTGAGTGTCATATACAAACAAATAAACTATACCAAAATACACTTTTGGAGTAATACAAATAACTTAGCTTAAAATGGAATCCCTAATCTTTACACCGTAGACATGTAAAACTGTCTCTCTTATAATCTATACATAACTATACTTGGTTACAATATTTTCTGGTACTTTCTGAAGTACATGTCCAACTAACTTCACAGGGTAAATACTTTCTTCTTGTTTAGAGGAGGAATGTAGCAAGCAAATCTTAAACTCTGACAATGTGTTTCTCTGGAGTTCTTCAGCCTAAGGATAAACAGGAAATATTATATCTTCAAATCAAACTGCGTGTAGTCTCTTCCACTTCTTGATCCTGGGGGGGGCATTAAAATATGAGTCAACTCATTGTTACAACATAACTAGCTATAACTCTTCATAAATTAGCTAACAAATTAGTTCACAAATTCACAGCTAACTTGTTAGCTACTACTATTTTTGTTAACATTAGCCAGCTAGGAGCTAGATAATCTTACTACAATACAATTCCAAGCAAATGTTACGTTTAGCTATCTAAACGGTAGTCTTGTTAAATTAAGTTATTAGACAGTTGTCACTCGCATCAAATTGTGGAGTTGGTAAAGCAACACTCGCTCACCTTGTCCCCAATGACTGTTTGTTAGCTAGCCAAGATCCGACAACATCCACGTAGCGTAGCTAGCTATCGACAATTTATTGGCAAAATAGGTTTATTTGCGTACCATATGTAATTAACTTTTATCTAAACGTTGCGGATGTATCCACTCAATCGACTGGCATATTTTACAGTGGTGTCCATACGACATTAGCTAGATGTTTATTCCAAACTGCCAACTCGCCGATTAGCTGCATAGTAATTGAAGCTGCTAACTGGTTAGCATACAATAGAACGCACCTGGAACCGGAAATAGCTGGCATACTTCCGAGCCGAGTGAAAGCAGCAAAGGGACGATAACTGTCCCAAAGATGTGCATAAATAACCCAAGATACACCAGAGCCTCTCGTTTCCAATGGGAGCAAATGAATCATAGCGGGCAGAACAAGCAAGGTGGGCAAAGCCAAGAACAGGCTAGTGAGATCCTGTTGGCGCGTTCTAGCATTTATTTGCATATTTCCTTTTAGGAACACCTAATCTGTGAAGTGCGTGCGTGCAATAACTCAATTAGCACTTGCACGCCTTTATTTTCTACTTTGGCAAAGGTTAAAGTCTACAAAACCCAGTCCACTGTTGGTTACAGATTCTAGTTTTGGAAATTAAACCGTATGGAGATCAAATGTTTAATCGATCAGAAAATTTGCAGACTCTCGGCCAAAATCCATCTTCTCCCAATGATATTGGGCTTCCTCCAGCACCAAATTTGGTAGTGAGGGGAACCGCGAACCGGATGCTTCGCATTTACACAGCCGGTGAAATACCCCCAATTGTTTAGTCACTGTAAGGAACTATATTTAATTCCCTACTGCTTGAAGACTACATTCAAAAATGTAGGATGCATTTAGTCTTCATGTGAAACTTCGACATTGAACACTTAGGTGTTGGTTAGTAACCTCTTACAAGGGCAACCTTATAAAACCTATGGTTGCGTGTTAGATATAATACTAAACAATTTGCAAGCCCAACCCCATCACAAACCCCCCCCCCCCATAGTAAAAACAAACAAAAATACACAGTACAAGGATGACTTCATTTTTTTATTCAAATGCTGCAAGCACAAATTACTTGATTAGTGGCAATGGACTTTAACAATTCTATTTAGATAGCCCTTTTTACATCAGCAGTTGACACAAAGCGTTTTACTTAGGAAAACTCTGGTAGGAAGGAGTCCAGGGACATGTCATATCACCAACATTCCTTGACTGTTGCCTTGGCAACTTTGGGGAATCAAATCCAAGTTAATATTGGTCATATGCACAGGATACAGCAAAGTTTACAATCCAATCAACTAAATGTTTACTTAGAAGCATTTCATTTCACAACTGAAGCCCTTGAAGAATCTCCCATCGTTTTCAAGATCCTCCAGGCCTAAAAAGACCAACATTTCAGTTTCAACCACATAACATGATATTAGGAACAACTTATGACAAATTGCAATGTGTCAGTGCACTGTGAAAGAGCGTCATGGTAAATCAGACACTTTCATCTAGTATATTCATCACAAAAGACACAGCAAGAAAACAATTGTCTTTTGTACTGACCTGTCAACGTACACAAGTGATCCTGGTGTTATCTGCAGTCTGGGCAGGAGAATGCAGCAACACTTCAAACCTCAAGAAATGAAAAAGAAGCAGTTACTCCCTCCATTACAATGTGCCTTGCAACCGATTTCATGGCCAAGAATTACTGTCAGAAGATACCATCAGCAACACCCAATATTAAGCAAATTACAATTATGGTCAGTGCACTGTGAAATAACTTCATGCTTTAGTCAGCAACGCTAGTAAGTTGTCATTTCACACCAGAACAACCCACTGGCTGAGTTCTCAAAGGAGCCGCTGTCCCAAATGGCACCCCTTTGGGCCTTAAGTCAAAAGTAGTACATCATGTACGGAATAGTGCCCTTTGGGACGCAGCCCTGAGGCAGAAGTGCATTACTTACCAAAACATAGGGCCCCTTAAATTAAGGTCTCCACCCCACAGTCTAAGACTGGGAAGAAATTAGTGAAGTTGGATTCACTTGGAACTTTCTGCATGGCATGATACCAGATATGCCTTATCAGAGCACTGTGAAGTGAACTTCATGTTGTATTCAGAGACTCTAGTCTAGGAAATCATCAGTAATGCATACAGATGGATCTAACATACAAGACTTTGCATCGTCTTCCTCCAGAATAGATACCATAAATGCAGACCACTGATGTCTCAGTCACCCTTAAAGACATTTAAAAAAAAGTAGTGATGTTTGCAATATGAGAACAGGAATATAATCTCCTTTTAAGACTACTTGATCTGCCTACTCTTGACATTTCACACGTCAGTGTCTCAGCGCGCTGCGAGAAAGCATCAGTTTAATTCAGGAACCCAAATCATAGACAATATAGACGCTACAGGCATTATCCCTAAAAAAAACATTAATTACACCAAAAAAAGGTCAACCTAACAATATACAGTGTGTCAGTTACTTACATTTGTTACACTAAAAGTTTCCAAATACGTTGATACCCTCAACTACCACCTTGTGGCCTGCATGCAGAGAAATCATGATTACGTAATGAAACATGGACAAGTACACAGGCCCACTATATAATATCCACTGTCTCAGATGGTAATGTGAGTTATCATAGTAGTTTACTCAAGCAATGTAGGTTAAGCAGCATCACCGACAGCTGTAGCAAGCTATACGTTAAACATAGCTAGGTCAATATCAAGGTGTAATTACACAGGTCAAGTGACATGAAATCCTCGGACTGGATAATGATCAGTCACTAGATAGGCATTAATGGATCAAAATAAATATTTGACTTCAAAACTCACCCAGCAGAACTTGCTTTGCCACAATGGCAGCAAGTGGACAAATTAAATGCCCTCTGCCATCAAGCAGCAGAACCTGGAAAGGTAACACAGCAAGTCATAAGATATTTGCCACAACCTGACTTTCAAATGATTCAACAATGTTGCTTTTTATGTCTCAGATGGTAGTGCATGTAAAGTATTCTCATGGGCGTTTAACTCAAATGTTACTGTGGTAAACATCACTGACAAGCAAAAATATGTACTTGGATAAATACATTTAGCTACGGTTTAGGGCATTTATTCACAGCCACTAGTACTCCGAGGCGAGGAGTCACTAAACCTCAATGAAGACTAATGCTTAGCAAGTATCATTCCACATCAAGGGGTAAGAGACTTGCAACAGAAAGTATCCATCAATCGTTGTCAGTCTAGAAAGGAATAAAAGCATTAGAATCAATAGGAACGTGCACTTCCTCAAATGGCATGATACCCAGCATGCATTTCCAGAGCACTGGGAAGTTAACTTCACGATGTTCTCAGAGACTAGTCTGGGAAATCATGAATGCACACACTGATGGGATCCAACTGCCATTTGACTGCTCTGCATTACTCTCACCGATTGGCTGAACACTTGCGGGGAGTTGGCGTTCTCATTGTGATCCAGCCATGTCTTCTTCCCACAGCGCAGGAGACGAGCCTCTTCTGGAACCTAAGCATGCTGTGTTAGAGATGGCGAAAGAGTTAACACATGGTATTCTGTAGAACCCAACATTCTGTAACTTTGAATGTGTATAGTGTCAACAGGGGTTCATCTGATAACCAAAAGAAACGTCAAATTTCAGCATAGTTTGCAAAACCATTCAGATATAGAGATATAGATATATAGATATATAAAAAATTCACCTTTATTTAACCAGGTAAGCCAGTTGAGAACAAGTTCTCATTTACAACTGCGACCTGGCCAAGATAAAGCAAAGCAGTGCGATAAAAACATAGTTACATATGGAATAAACAAAACAAAGTCAAAAATACAAACAGAAAATATATATACAGTGTGTGCGACTGTATTAAATTATGGAGGTAAGGCAATAAATAGGCCATAGTGCAAAATAGTTAAAATTTCGTATTAACACTAGAATGATAGATGTGCAAAAGATGATGTGCAAAGAGATACTGGGGTGCAAATTAGCAAAATAAATAACTATGGGGATGAGGTAGTTGGGTGGGCTAATTACAGATGGGCTGTGTACAGGTGCAGTGATCAGTAAGCTGCTCTGACAACTGACGCCTAAAGTTAGTGAGGGAGATAAGAGTCTCCAGCTTCAGAGATTTTTGCAGTTCGTTCCAGTCATTGGCAGCAGAGAACTGGAAGGAATGGCGGCCAAAGGAGGTGTTGGCTTTGGGGATGACCAGTGAGATATACCTGCTGGAGCGCATACTATGGGTGGGTGTTGCTATGGTGACCAGTGAGCTAAGATAAGACAGGGATTTGCCTAGCAGTGATTTATAGATGACCTGGAGCCAGTGGGTTTGGTGACTAATATGTAGTGAGGACCAGCCAACAAAAGCGTACAGGTCACAGTGGTGGGTATTATATGGGGCTTTGGTGACAAAACGGATGGCACTGTGATAGATGACATCCAATTTGCTGAGTAGAGTGTTGGAGGCTATTTTGTAAATGACATTGCCGAAGTCAAGGATCGGTAGGATAGTCAGTTTTATGAGGGCATGTTTGGCAGCATGAGTGAAGGAGGCTTTGTTGCGAAATAGGAAGCTGATTCTAGATGTAACGTTTGATTGGAGATGCTTAATGTGAGTCTGGAAGGAGAGTTTACAGTCTAACCAGACACCTAGATATTTGTAGTTGTCCACATACTCTAGGTCAGACCTGCCGAGAGTAGTGATTCTAGTCGGGTGGGCGGGTGCAAGCAGTATTCGGTTGAAGAGCATGCATTTAGTTTTACTAGTGTTTAAGAGCAGTTGGAGGCCACGGAAGGAGTGTTGTATGGCATTGAAGCTCGTTTGGAGGTTTGTTAACACAGTGTCCAATGAAGGGCCAGATGTATACAAAATGATGTCATCTGCATAGAGGTGGATCTGAGAGTCACCAGCAGCAAGAGCGACATCATTGATATACACAGAGAAAAGAGTCGGCCCGAGAATTGAACCCTGTGTCACCCCCATAGAGACTGCCAGAGGTCCAGACAACAGGCCCTCCGATTTGACACACTGAACTCTGAGAAGTAGTTGGTGAACCAGGCGAGGCAGTCATTTGAGAAACCAAGGCTATTTAGTCTGCCAATAAGAATGCGGTGGTTGACAGAGTCGAAAGCCTTGGCCAGGTCGATGAAGACGGCTGCGAAATACTGTCTTTTATCGAATCATCATATTTAACCAGTGGCGGCTGGTGAAAAATATTCTCGGTGGGGCTGTGCCATACTTTTTTTTTTCCTGTAACCATCGCGATATATTTTAACACAAACTGCAGGACAGCAGTGCTCAGTGAAACATTCAGTAATTATTTAATGCCAATATTAAAAAGTTGAGGCATTCTTACACAAAAACATATTACACAAACCCAAGCCTTTCATTTGCATTTAAAGTGAACTTTTCACCATTGGTAGTAAACAGGCAACGCAACAGGCATGCTGTCAGAACAGAGTGGAAAGTGGACAATAACATGAAATTATTATAAAGTTTATAGGAAATCTTACACTGTATAAAAGGATGTATAATATAGAAATGGATATCAAGTGGATGAACTCAAACCTTTGACTGGAAGAATAGCATACAGTATTTTATGATCATACTAAATGTGACTAATTGTTAATGTGCTCCAGAACTGCAACAATTAATTGATACAAAACAACATATATACAGTAATATTAGCAAAGACACTATTAAGACTTTCTAGAGTACCATATATAACTGGATTTTTTTATGCTAAGGTCAACTATATACAAAGAAACATGCGGCCAGAGCTGCTCTGTGTGTGTGTGTCTGTCATCTTATTTGTACAGGAATTTTGCCCGTCTGTCCTTCTGAGTGGCAAACCTCTCAATGACCCTTTGATTAAAGTCAGGAATGTCCCTGACAAGTTTCTTCTCCATGGAGAGCATGGCCAGAGCGTTCAGGCGATCCTGTGTCATGCTGTTTCTCAGGAAGGTCTTGATCCTTTTCAGTGTAGAGAAGCACCTTTCTGACTCAGCAGTTGTCATGGGTGTGGTGATGAGGATCTTGAGGAGGCTGGCAGTCTCTGTGAAAGTGCTCTGAAGGTTGTTCTCCATGAAGAACTGGTACAGGGGCACTGCACCACTACAAGCCTTGAACTCACTGTTCTCATAGATGAGGGACAGTTCGGTTTTGAGCTTGGCCTTGTTCAACATGGGGTACGCCTCCACGGTTGTTTCAAGCGCTGTATCGGGGAACTTCACACTGTGTTGTGGGAACAACTCTCCGTGCAATAGTGTTGCGCTGATGAGGTGCTGGGTGAAGGAGAACCTCTCTTTGGCATGACTCAGGATGGTATCACATACCTGTAAAAGATACATCATCAGCTTTAATTTGCAATTAAGCTATTTTGATGCAAGTGATCCTGACTGACACATGCCTATGTCCAACTCAAGTATATGATTACCAAGGTGCTGATTGTTCAGGGTTTTGGCTACATACTACCAGGCCTGAAAAAAAGTTATAGGGGGAAACACTGACAATTACATCACAACTTACCTCTATAGCCAACCTCTGTTGTTCTCCTGGTCCCAGCATCCTCCGTCGCTTGATGGGCTGTTGCTGCTCGTCAGATGCGCTGTCCCCACACAAAGAGGGAATTGAGGCCCTAGGTCCAAAAAATAAAGTTTAATTTGATAACTTGCAATCAGACTTCTTAACTCACTGTAATTCCCCCTCAACACACAACCAGTGACTTATATATATATATATATATATATATATATAGACAGACAGACAGACAGACAGACAGACAGACAGACAGACAGACAGACAGACAGACAGACAGATAGTGTGTATATACACACAAACTATGTCTAGTAACTGCTTTTAACCTGTGATGTACATAATTAACTGATGTTATTACGTTTTAAAGCCTTTTTCTATTACATTTGTGAGAGGGATGCAACATCATTTTGTTCTGCTGTGCACTTAGCAATAAAGTTAATCTTCAATAACAACTAGGCCTCTTCTAGAAATTGACCTGGTGGACACCTGAATAATTATTACAAACTGTGTAGTACTTTCCTGCATTATTATCAACGTCTGATTGTGTCTTCTCTTTCCTTTTAAAATACTAAAACAAATATAATTGTGACGGCTCTATGATAATCACTCACTTTGATGACCAGACACATTTAGGCTTTTAAACTGTTGTAAGTGAACTATTCATCTTTCTAACAACATCTTTATCAGCCAATAGTAAATATAGTTATTTACCTGATTGTTAGCATGCTGTCTGTGAACCTCTGGACAAGTGCTTTAATGAAGACAGGGTCGATGTTCCTCTTCTGCAGCTGGCTGAAAAGCATGTCCACATTTGGCATGATCTTGTGGAACAGTGCCAGGAAAAAACAGAAAGCCTCGTCTTCGAGCATCCTCACAAAGCCCCCCGCCTCTCTGACAGTCGGGGGCATCAAAGTTCCCAGAGTCTCTGATGGTCTGGAAACACGTTAGGAGGTCATCCCTGTACTCGTACACAGTGTTTACAGCGCGACTGTGGAAGTTCCACCGTGTTGTAGAGGCTCTGGGAGTCTATGCGCAACCACTTCGTCAAGCACGGTGGTTCGCTTGGGAGACCTGGAGAAGAAAGCAGAAAATCCTGCAAGGTCGGAAAAGAAAGTGCCGATCCTGGGGATGCGTGAAGTAGCCTGCTGCATGATGAGGTTCAGCTGATGTGCATAGCAGTGGACGTAGTGCGCATTTTCGTACACATCCACTATTTTACGCTGCACTCCGCCGGTGGCTCCCCTCATCACACTTGCTCCGTCGTAAGCCTGGGCAATAAGTTTGGCCTTTGTCCATGTGAGAGTATGGTGCTGAGCCTCTCCAGCAGCGCTGTAGCGATGGTGTCGGGCGGTTGCGTTCTCGATCAAAATGAACTCGAAAAACGCTCTTGGACGTTACTTTTAGCATCGATGTAGCGTATCACAAGCACCAACTGGCAGTGGGTGGAAACGTCAGTCGTCTCGTCAGCTTGAATGGCGATAAAATCAGCACTCTTTACTTCCTCCAGGATGTAATCCTTAAGCACTGACAGCATACAGTCCAACAGCTCGTTCTGTATCGTCTTTGACGTGCCCTTAAAAACGGTAGCTGTCTTCAGGTGCTCCTCCAGCACACTGTCGAGGGAGGCAACAAAATCCACTAAGCCCCGGAAAATGCCGGGGTTGTCCGAGAGTCAGTCTCCTCGTGCCCACGCAAGGCCAACTCAAAAGCCCCACAGAACTTCACACAATCGATAATTTTGGATAGAATGTGCCTGTTTTTATCCACCTCCTCATTGTGTTTCCTCACCGCAATCCTGTGGCCGTCATCCAGCTGCGTAGCAATGTTCACCCTTCCTAATACAGCTAGCTTTACAGAGTTGTCCATGTGTGCCCTGGTGTTCTCATGTTTCTTTACCTTCTCTGACAGGTGCTTCATATCCCTCACTCCGGTACCTGTCCATGCTGAATCTGACCCGTCGTTTTTAAAAAGCAAGCACGGAAAGCAAAATAAAGCATTAGCATCAGTGCACCCAGCTAGCCAAGCCTTCCTGGTGTACCAGCTACGGGAGAAGCCGCGCATATACTGCTTCCCTTTCTCGCTAGCCTGCTGTCTGATTGAGAGGTCAGGTTGATCTGGGCCCAGCTCTTTCACCCGAACTTTCTCTGACAAAGTTCTCCTCTCAAACGGATCTTGGAGGAGAGATTTCACCGAGTTAGGGTTGGGTCTTGGAGGAGTATGCGTTTGCGCTCGCCATTGTCGTCTAGTAAAAATGGCGCCACTGGAGCCCGGTCCTTATTTTATCAGGGCGAGCTTGGGGGCGATAAAATAATCGCCCTCCTTGGATTCGATTTAAGATCGCTGATTGGCTACATTTTATGTCATACATTCATATCTTAAATTAGCAATTGGCTTAACTGCTACGTAGACCCGCCTCCTCTGGGCACTTTCTGTATCGCCCAGAGCTGACGAGGCGTTTGACAGGCAGAGGAAAGGTTGCGAATATGATTTTCTATCATATCTTACACATATTACTGTGTGCATTCCATATTTCAAACACACAAATATTGACATACTGATGTTTTTATTATTATTATTATTATTTGTATTTATTTTTTATTTTATTTTTTTAAATAATTTTATTTAAGGGGGCGGCGCCCTAGCGCCCTCTATCGGCCAGCCGCCACTGTATTTAACCAATAACTCGGTTAATTGTTAGCCATTCTGATGACCACCTAGGATGCAACAGAGTTATGCTAGTAACGTTAGTTATCTAACTTACTCGTAAATGCCATCCAATACTGGCCTGACAAAATGCCATGGTTAACAAACTAAATTTCTTGGAACATCGTGCAGCACATTCACACGTTAAATGTGGCCTTTCTAACATGCAAAATGTAATGAGACTTCGACATTAATGCTGAGTACACTTGACGACCTTTGCGGGCGGTACGCATACAACAATGGATCTAACTTCCATGACTTCGCATTATTGGTCTCCCTCCAGATGCCACAAAAACTCACCATGAAATGATCGACCACTGCTGGCAACTCTCGTTCCTGAGAGACAACCAAACGTGTTGCGTTAGTTCAATTCTCTTTAAACTCAATATGTAGTTATACATCATTGAGGGAAGTGTGTCAGTACACTGTGAAAGAACATCACTGTAAATCAGAGACTCTAGTCTAGTAAATCATCATAAACACTCCAATCTCCAGGCACATTTAATTATTCGCGTTATCTAACAATCTCACCTTGATTACACTCAATCCACATAGCTTGCTTTATAGATTTTAAGGTTGGCCGATTCAGCTAGCTAAAGTAGGTAGATAACTAGTTGGTAAATTTACCTTGCAAACTTCTTGTGACTTGGGCAACCGCTCAGCCACACTCGCCGTCTTTATAACACGCATTGCCAACCCATCTGGGTTGTATTTTTCCTGACATAAATGTAATGCATATTTTTCTCATCTCCCTTGACGACTAAAGCAAGCGACTTGATTGGAGAGAGGGTGCGTTGTATTTATACGGCTGGGTCCTTACAGTTTTACGGCTAGCACATATACTCCCTGTTGTTATACATACATATACCATAATGATGTTTAGATACAATATTGTACTGTTTATATTTCCACGTTTGTTTTCAGGTAAATATGTACAAGGTGACAGCCAGATAAACTGGAAAATATAGAAAAGTTCTGAGATTTCTAAACCTCCGACACTAGGTGGCGTATTTTCTCCCTAAATATCCATGACAGGGCTACAAACCACACCCTCTGGCAAGCCCCCCTTTTTTGAATATACTGACAAAATACACGTCTCTCCGCCCTAACAATGGAAGTCGTTATCCACAAAGCGGCACGGCGGGCTGTCTAGCGCCCGTCTATTCGTTCTTTGGATTGGTGGATACATCTCATTATTATAATCCTTTTCGGAATATTCGATGAAGGTTGTTGACGTCAACCGTCTGTATTCAACCAGCCTCATGTCATGAATATGCATAGCCATCTCGAGACAACTCTGAAATAAAGTGTTTATTCTCAAAGTTGCTGGGATGTCACGTGTCCTACTTATATCAGTACACTCGTAACAACTTAAGCGTTACGAAACTTCTATCAAATAAGCCTTTTTGTTTTTGTTTACAAAATTCGACACCGATTGATCTCTATTCAAAAACTCAATGCTTGGAGGGCTTAACAACGAAACATCTCCATCTGCTGGAGGGAAACCGATTTTCCGCCGAGTTGGGCTTCTCTCTTCCTGTTCCTCTCTAATACCTTAGTGCATTTAGTTTGCTGAGGTTTTGGGCTCAGTGTGGGGCTACAAGTAGAGAAGTCGTGGGTCCATTCCAGGGTTCTTCAATTCCGGTCCTGGAGGGCCGAAACACTTCTGTTTTTTATTTCTACCTGGTAGTTAATTGCACTCACCTGGTGTCCCAGGTCTGAATTAGCCCCTGATTAGAAGGAGAGGATGAAAAACAGAGGTGTTTCGGCCCTCCAGGACCGGAATTGAAGAACCCTGCCTTAGTGCATTGAGTTTGCTGAGGTTTTTACGTTTTTCATTTATTTCCCGCAACCAGTAGTGGGCGGCGCTACACCATTTCCGGTGTAATCTGCCCTAAAACACCACCGAAGAAGATCACTGAGGTCAGACTGCTACAAGAAGTGAAGATGCCGACTGCCTACGAGAGGTTCAATTTGTAAGTATTGTGCTTCACTTTTAAATGTAATTAAACGACACCAATCAAGTATAAGCAATATCTGTTCCGCGTTTTCACCCACAGAGATGTACAGTGGACATGTGTCATTATCTTATCATGATTGTCAAAAGTCGGGTTGACATCAGCTAGTTAGCCTGATTGCTTGCTGAATGCTAGCTAAGCCAACAACCAATGGCAATGCAGTCTATAACTACCTAGTAAATGCCATTAATGTTGCATGACCAGTTGCCTGTCCTTTCAAGTATATGATATACAGTACACGGAGTAGCCTACAGGGCAGGCAAACAGACCAATGGTTTTATCAGTCCAAGTTTTACATAAAAAAAAAAAAAAATGGACAGTTTTGTCGTGTAAGCTCAATTTAATGTGTTGTCTCTGCTGTAGTGGGTGTGACACTTTACAGGACATATTGGGCAACATTGGGGTGGGGATCTGAATACCTGACTGAGTGGCTCAAAAAGACATGTCTACTCAGCTCCAAGGGAATGGGCGAAGTCACTAGTAGATGTATTAACAGAACAACGGTGCTCATAAAGTACTGCTGATGTATCAGAGATGGCACCGATAGCTTGTTGAGAATAGGTATGTGCCAAAACAATAGCCGTGGGCCATGAACAGGGTCTAACCTACTTTTTGATTGTTGAATTCAGTCACAACATCACGTCAAGTCGTGCAAGCAGGCAATATGGAGTGGTTGTTATGCCAGCAGTATATCTGGTTGTCCAAGGCTTTCCTGTGGCATGAGAATGTGTTCAAAAGTCCCTAACAATAAGGCTTTTGTCTGGCAGCCACTTCTCCTCAGTCCTCACTTAAGGCTCAGTGCATGATGGCGCTCTACTCTACAGACTTTACTGTAGCCCAGAAAGGAGGCCACATTTTTTTCTGGTGCAGGATTTTCCAGCTCTGAGCAAGCCTGCTTGCAGGTTAAGTTGTTCAGCCCATTTATGCTGCAATAGGAAATCAATCATAGCCAGAGACAGAGAAACACCTTTGTTATACAATACATTGTTCTTCTTTGCCGTTCCTTTTAGGCCTAAATGTTCTCTGTTTGCACAGGCGTGAATGAGCTTTTGTAGGCTAGGCCTACTCTGCTTTGTGTGTCAAACCAGGCCTAGGCTAAGACAAGTGTTGCAATTTTTCATTCAGTCTCTTGCTGAATGCATCATTTTAGGCCTAATCATTGGAAGAGATTCATGCAGTACAATACTCACTGACAGGCAGTGGTGTAGAAGAGTGTTGCCTCAATGCAGACAGACAGTGGCAATACTCAGTCCTCTTGAGCGAACCTGTTTCAACATCTGACGGTGCTGATCTGTTGTGATATTAAGCTTACGTCATTACATGCCATGCTCTCTAACCTCAGCAAGAAATAGGACAAGCAGTGCAACATGTATCTATGGAGACAGAAAGTTACTTATTCTGGTATTTCCTTTGTCTGCTGTCACCGCTGTGGCACTGGCAAGCAAAACATTAACAGTCGCTGTGTAGCTATTGTCCTTCCGGTTTAGATTTCGATGCTGCACAGTGCTTCTACAGACTGTAGTCCTATGTTAATCACAGTTGTCATTATCTAAGTTTACTGTCTGCCCTGTAATAAACCTCAGGGTTATTGTTACATCTCTTTAATGTGCTGCATCTCATGGTGCTCTTTATTGACCCAACATGTCACTGGACGTTCTCTGTAACATGCTCCAGGGTGAAGTTTCCCCAAGGTACTTCGTCCTACTCCACAACATACTTGAACCTCATTATTCCCCCTGCCTTCCCACAGGCACACTACCCCAGAGAAGTTCTATATTGAGGCCTGTGATGACGGGGCGGATGCAGTTCTGGCCATCGACAGGGTGTCCAATGAGATGACCCTGACTGGTAAGACTTAGTGCACACCGTAGCGAAACGTTTTGCATCAGGAAACAAAAACAAGCATTTCTTATTGGATTAATTCAGGTAGGTTGCTCCCTGTTTCAGTTTCCGTTTGGATCCTAGTGAATACGACCCTGGTGGCTTCAATGGGAAGAGTGTCAAAACAAAACAGAAATACACTGCCATTGATTGGCGCGCGTCAACAGAGTTGGGGGTCAATTCCATTCGAATTCCTGTCAGTTAATATGAACATGAAGACGCTCTGAGTTGCAATGTAGATAGTTGACCCCTGCTCATGGTTCTAACCATGCCATGACCCTTTAATGGTTCCTTCTCATACTCTGTACGAGTGCCGAGAGGGTTTTTATAGGGAGCTAATGGAGTTCCTGAAGTGAGGAAGTTGTGAATAGTGGCCGTGGCCAATGGCACTGTTTCTGACCGACATTTTATAGACCCTCCTCTTGGCCGCAGAGGCATTTAGCTGTTTTTAAAGCTAATTTCCTGCAATTCTACACATTTTGTCATGGGGCTGAGAAAAGAAATTGCCGTTTTTAAAGCAAATGTCCTGCAATTCTACACATTTTGCTATGGCTTATGCTGTGTTCTTATGCTATCTGTATGACTCAAACATTATTACAAAATCAATGGGGGCCCCATTCCATGGCCTTTTCGGAAATGTTGATTCTCCCTGTCCGTCTGTATTTTGGTTATTGTTAGTTCTCATAGATGATATTTAAAGATGTATACACTACCGTTCAAAAGTTTGGGGTCACTTAGAAATGTCCGCGTTTTCCATGAAAACATACATTAAATGAGTTTGAATAGGAAATGTAGTCATTGACAAGGTTAGAAATATTGATTTTAATAGAAATAATAATTATGTCCTTCAAATTTTGCTTTTGTCAAAGAATCCTCCATTTGCAGCAATTACAGCCTTGCAGACCATTGTTATTCTAGTTGTCAATTTGTTGAGGTAATCTGAAGAGATTTCACCCCATGCTTCCTGAAGCACCTCCCACAAGTTGGATTGGCTTGATGGGCACTTCTTACATACCATACGGTCAAGCTGCTCCCACAACAGCTCAATAGGGTTGAGATCCGGTGACTGTGCTGGCCACTTCATTATAGACAGAATACCAGCTGACTGCTTCTTCCCTAAATAGTTATTGCATAGTTTGGAGCTGTGCTTTGGGTCATTGTCCTGTTGTAGGAGGAAATTGGCTCCAATCAAGCGCTGTCCACAGGGTATGGCATGGCGTTGCAAAATGGAGTGATGGCCTTCCTTCTTCAAGATCCCTTTTACCCTGTACAAATCTCCCACTTTACCACCACCAAAGCACCCCCAGACCATCACATTGCCTCCACCATGCTTGACAGATGGCATCAAGCACTCCACCAGCATCTTTTCATTTGGTCTGCGTCTCACAAATGTTCTTCTTTGTGATCCGAACACCTCAAACTTCGATTTGTCTGTCCATAACAAATGTTTTCCAATCTTCCTCTGTCTAGTGTCTGTGTTCTTTTGCCCATCTTAATCTTTTCTTTTTATTGGCCAGTCTGAGATATGGCTTTTTCTTTGCAACTCTGCCTAGAAGGTCAGCATCCCGGAGTCGCCTCTTCACTGTTGACGTTGAGACTGGTGTTTTGCAGGTACTATTTAATGAAGCTGCCAGTTGAGGACCTGTGAGGCGTCTGTTTCTCAAACTAGACACACTCATGTATTTGTCCTCTTGCTCAGTTGTGCACCGGGGCCTCCCACTCCTCTTTCTATTCTGGTTAGAGACAGTTTGCTCTGTTCTATGAAGGGAGTAGTACACAGCGTTGTACGAGATCTTCTGTTTCTTGGCAATTTCTCGCATGGAATAGCCTTCATTTCTCAGAACAAGAATAGACTGACGAGTTTCAGAAGGAAGTTATTTGTTTCTGCCCATTTTGAGCCTGTAATCGAACCCACAATTGCTGATGCTCCAGATACTCAACTAGTCTCAAGAAGGCCATTTTTATTGCTTCTTTAATCAGCACAACAGTTTTCAGCTGTGCTAACATATTTGTAAAAGGGTTTTCTAATGATCAATTATCATTTTTAAAATGATAAACTTGGATTAGCAAACACAATGTGCCATTGGAACACAGGACTGATGGTTGCTGATAATGGGCCTCTGTACGCCTATGTAGATATTCCATTAAAAATCATCCGTTTCCAGTTACAATAGCCATTTACAACATTAACAATGTCTACACTGTATTTCTGATCAATTTGGAGAATTTTTTTTCTTTTCTTTTGAAAACAAGGACATTTCTAAGTGACCCCAAACTTTTGAACGGTAGTGTATATAGCTCCATTATCTTTTCTACATACTTCATATCTGGTTTGAGTTGTTTTATGATTACACTGAAAAATGATTTATGGTGAAACACTGATGTTTGTCCTGTTACTTGTTTCTTTAGGGAAGAAGGATGTTCCTCCGTCGGCGAACACCAGGCCCATCTGTGGCATCATGGGGACCGTCCGTCTGGTGGCAGGTAGGGCCTCAGCCTGACCACTGGGCTGGTCCTTATCTTGTCACACAAGATGTAGGCCTACCACTCAGTGCGCCCCAACAATATCTCCTTTCTCCTGAAGTGTGTACTTGTTTACTACTTTCCACAAATCTAAAAACATTGGATTGGTGGAGGCCGGGGCTAGTGGGAGGTTCCACCGTATTCCTTATATTATAAAAACATTGGATTGGTGGAGGCCGGGGCTAGCGGGAGGTTCCACCGTATTCCTTATATTATAAAAACATTGGATTGGTGGAGGCCGGGGCTAGTGGGAGGTTCCACCGTATTCCTTATATTATAAAAACATTGGATTGGTGGAGGCCGGGGCTAGCGGGAGGTTCCACCGTATTCCTTATATTATAAAAACATTGGATTGGTGGAGGCCGGGGCTAGTGGGAGGTTCTACCGTATTCCTTATATTATAAAAACATTGGATTGGTGGAGGCCGGGGCTAGTGGGAGGTTCTACCGTATTCCTTATATTATAAAAACATTGGATTGGTGGAGGCCGGGGCTAGTGGGAGGTTCTACCGTATTCCTTGTAGCAGTAATTTCCCTTCAAAGCAGTGGGAAGTGAACAAGTGTACACTTTGGAAGGAAGGAGAGATTATCTGGAAGTAACTTCCATCTTGTTCAACAAGATGTAACACGTCACTGTTTATATATGTGGTGCTGACCAGGCTGCCATGTTAACCCTTGGTTTCCCCTCTCACAGGGATGTACCTGATCGTCATTACCAAGAAGAGGAATGTGGGCAGCCTGCTGGGCCACGCTGTGTGGAAGGCAGTGGATTTTGACGTCATCTCCTACAAAAAGACTGTGCTTCACCTCACTGAGAACCAGGTGACAAACACACTCATGCACATTTTTGGGATAGTTTTTTTCCGCTTCATTTTAGACTATAGTTCGAAACAGAGGGGGAGACAGGCAAGTGAGAGAACAGTAGGAAGGGTGGATGTGGGGATTGAACCCCAGTCTCTGGTGGGGAATAGCGTGTATGTGACTAGCCGGGAACGTTACCACTTCCTATTCCAATACTCAGCCCAGTCGGTTGATTCTGTTTGAAACTCTTCCTAGATACCGTATATGTATTCATTGATAGTTGTCGCATGTTATCACTCCATCCATATCGGACCTTGCATTGTGTCAGTACACAGGGAGAATTTGGTTTGAATCTATCCTGGTGTTTGCCAGTCAGTAGAGAATGCACAGTCCCATGGAAACAGCCACAGGTCTGAGGAAATTGCCTATATACAGTATCTTTGAACTAGAGGGGACCTAGCCACAGTAACGTTAGTACAGCTAACAGACAGTATCTTTGCACTAGAGGGGACCTAGCCACAGTAACGTTAGTACAGCTAACAGACAGTATCTTTGCACTAGAGGGGACCTAGCTACAGTAACGTTAGTACAGCTAACAGACAGTATCTTTGAACTAGAGGGGACCTAGCCACAGTAACGTTAGTACAGCTAACAGACAGTAGCTTTGAACTAGAGGGGACCTAGCTACAGTAACGTTAGTACAGCTAACAGACAGTATCTTTGCACTAGAGGGGACCTAGCCACAGTAACGTTAGTACAGCTAACAGACAGTAGCTTTGCACTAGAGGGGACCTAGCTACAGTAACGTTAGTACAGCTAACAGACAGTAGCTTTGCACTAGAGGGGACCTAGCCACAGTAACGTTAGTACAGCTAACAGACAGTATCTTTGCACTAGAGGGGACCTAGCCACAGTAACGTTAGTACAGCTAACAGACAGTAGCTTTGCACTAGAGGGGACCTAGCCACAGTAACGTTAGTACAGCTAACAGACAGTAGCTTTGAACTAGAGGGGACCTAGCTACAGTAACGTTAGTACAGCTAACAGACAGTATCTTTGCACTAGAGGGGACCTAGCCACAGTAACGTTAGTACAGCTAACAGACAGTAGCTTTGCACTAGAGGGGACCTAGCCACAGTAACGTTAGTACAGCTAACAGACAAGTAGCTTTGAACTAGAGGGGACCTAGCCACAGTAACGTTAGTACAGCTAACAGACAGTATCTTTGCACTAGAGGGGACCTAGCCACAGTAACGTTAGTACAGCTAACAGACAGTATCTTTGCACTAGAGGGGACCTAGCCACAGTAACGTTAGTACAGCTAACAGACAGTAGCTTTGCACTAGAGGACCTAGCCACAGTAACGTTAGTACAGCTAACAGACAGTAGCTTTGAACTAGAGGGGACCTAGCCACAGTAACGTTAGTACAGCTAACAGACAGTAGCTTTGAACTAGAGGGGACCTAGCTACAGTAACGTTAGTACAGCTAACAGACAGTAGCTTTGAACTAGAGGGGACCTAGCCACAGTAACGTTAGTACAGCTAACAGACAGTAGCTTTGCACTAGAGGGGACCTAGCCACAGTAGCGTTAGTACAGCTAACAGACAGTAGCTTTGAACTAGAGGGACCTAGCCACAGTAACGTTAGTACAGCTAACAGACAGTAGCTTTGAACTAGAGGGGACCTAGCCACAGTAACGTTAGTACAGCTAACAGACAGTAGCTTTGCACTAGAGGGGACCTAGCCACAGTAACGTTAGTACAGCTAACAGACAGTATCTTTGCACTAGAGGGGACCTAGCCACAGTAACGTTAGTACAGCTAACAGACAGTAGCTTTGCACTAGAGGGGACCTAGCCACAGTAACGTTAGTACAGCTAACAGACAGTAGCTTTGAACTAGAGGGGACCTAGCCACAGTAACGTTAGTACAGCTAACAGACAGTAGCTTTGAACTAGAGGGGACCTAGCTACAGTAACGTTAGTACAGCTAACAGACAGTAGCTTTGAACTAGAGGGGACCTAGCCACAGTAACGTTAGTACAGCTAACAGACAGTAGCTTTGCACTAGAGGGGACCTAGCCACAGTAACGTTAGTACAGCTAACAGACAGTAGCTTTGAACTAGAGGGGACCTAGCCACAGTAACGTTAGTACAGCTAACAGACAGTAGCTTTGAACTAGAGGGGACCTAGCCACAGTAACGTTAGTACAGCTAACAGACAGTAGCTTTGAACTAGAGGGGACCTAGCTACAGTAACGTTAGTACAGCTAACAGACAGTAGCTTTGAACTAGAGGGGACCTAGCCACAGTAACGTTAGTACAGCTAACAGACAGTAGCTTTGAACTAGAGGGGACCTAGCTACAGTAACGTTAGTACAGCTAACAGACAGTAGCTTTGAACTAGAGGGGACCTAGCCACAGTAACGTTAGTACAGCTAACAGACAGTAGCTTTGAACTAGAGGGACCTAGCCACAGTAACGTTAGTACAGCTAACAGACAGTAGCTTTGAACTAGAGGGGACCTAGCCACAGTAACGTTAGTACAGCTAACAGACAGTAGCTTTGCACTAGAGGGGACCTAGCCACAGTAACGTTAGTACAGCTAACAGACAGTAGCTTTGAACTAGAGGGGACCTAGCTACAGTAACGTTAGTACAGCTAACAGACAGTAGCTTTGAACTAGAGGGGACCTAGCCACAGTAACGTTAGTACAGCTAACAGACAGTAGCTTTGCACTAGAGGGGACCTAGCCACAGTAACGTTAGTACAGCTAACAGACAGTAGCTTTGAACTAGAGGGGACCTAGCTACAGTAACGTTAGTACAGCTAACAGACAGTAGCTTTGAACTAGAGGACCTAGCTACAGTAACGTTAGTACAGCTAACAGACAGTAGCTTTGAACTAGAGGGGACCTAGCCACAGTAACGTTAGTACAGCTAACAGACAGTAGCTTTGCACTAGAGGGGACCTAGCTACAGTAACGTTAGTACAGCTAACAGACAGTAGCTTTGCACTAGAGGGGACCTAGCCACAGTAACGTTAGTACAGCTAACAGACAGTAGCTTTGAACTAGAGGACCTAGCTACAGTAACGTTAGTACAGCTAACAGACAGTAGCTTTGCACTAGAGGACCTAGCTACAGTAACGTTAGTACAGCTAACAGACAGTAGCTTTGCACTAGAGGGGACCTAGCTACAGTAACGTTAGTACAGCTAACAGACAGTAGCTTTGAACTAGAGGGGACCTAGCTACAGTAACGTTAGTACAGCTAACAGACAGTAGCTTTGCACTAGAGGGGACCTAGCTACAGTAACGTTAGTACAGCTAACAGACAGTATCTTTGCACTAGAGGGGACCTAGCTACAGTAACGTTAGTACAGCTAACAGACAGTAGCTTTGAACTAGAGGGGACCTAGCTACAGTAACGTTAGTACAGCTAACAGACAGTAGCTTTGCACTAGAGGGGACCTAGCCACAGTAACGTTAGTACAGCTAACAGACAGTAGCTTTGAACTAGAGGACCTAGCTACAGTAACGTTAGTACAGCTAACAGACAGTAGCTTTGAACTAGAGGACCTAGCTACAGTAACGTTAGTACAGCTAACAGACAGTAGCTTTGCACTAGAGGACCTAGCTACAGTAACGTTAGTACAGCTAACAGACAGTAGCTTTGAACTAGAGGGGACCTAGCTACAGTAACGTTAGTACAGCTAACAGACAGTAGCTTTGCACTAGAGGGGACCTAGCTACAGTAACGTTAGTACAGCTAACAGACAGTAGCTTTGAACTAGAGGGGACCTAGCCACAGTAGCGTTAGTACAGCTAACAGACAGTAGCTTTGCACTAGAGGGGACCTAGCTACAGTAACGTTAGTACAGCTAACAGACAGTAGCTTTGCACTAGAGGGGACCTAGCTACAGTAGCGTTAGTACAGCTAACAGACAGTAGCTTTGCACTAGAGGGGACCTAGCTACAGTAGCGTTAGTACAGCACAGACAGTAGCTTTGACAGAGGACCAGCTAGCGTTAGTACAGCTAACAGCTAGCTTTGCACTAGGGGGACCTAGCCACAGTAGCGTTAGTACAGCTAACAGACAGTAGCTTTGCACTAGAGGGGACCTAGCCACAGTAAGCGTTAGTACAGCTAACAGACAGTAGCTTTGCACTAGAGGGGACCTAGCCACAGTAGCGTTAGTACAGCTAACAGACAGTAGCTTTGCACTAGAGGGGACCTAGCCACAGTAACGTTAGTACAGCTAACAGACAGTAGCTTTGCACTAGAGGGGACCTAGCCACAGTAACGTTAGTACAGCTAACAGACAGTAGCTTTGAACTAGAGGGGACCTAGCCACAGTAACGTTAGTACAGCTAACAGACAGTAGCTTTGAACTAGAGGACCTAGCTACAGTAACGTTAGTACAGCTAACAGACAGTATCTTTGCACTAGAGGGGACCTAGCCACAGTAACGTTAGTACAGCTAACAGACAGTAGCTTTGAACTAGAGGGGACCTAGCTACAGTAACGTTAGTACAGCTAACAGACAGTAGCTTTGAACTAGAGGGGACCTAGCTACAGTAACGTTAGTACAGCTAACAGACAGTAGCTTTGCACTAGAGGGGACCTAGCCACAGTAGCGTTAGTACAGCTAACAGACAGTAGCTTTGCACTAGAGGGGACCTAGCTACAGTAGCGTTAGTACAGCTAACAGACAGTAGCTTTGCACTAGAGGGGACCTAGCCACAGTAGCGTTAGTACAGCTAACAGACAGTAGCTTTGCACTAGAGGGGACCTAGCCACAGTAGCGTTAGTACAGCTAACAGACAGTAGCTTTGCACTAGAGGGGACCTAGCCACAGTAGCGTTAGTACAGCTAACAGACAGTAGCTTTGCACTAGAGGGGACCTAGCCACAGTAGCGTTAGTACAGCTAACAGACAGTAGCTTTGCACTAGAGGGGACCTAGCCACAGTAACGTTAGTACAGCTAACAGACAGTAGCTTTGCACTAGAGGACCTAGCTACAGTAACGTTAGTACAGCTAACAGACAGTAGCTTTGAACTAGAGGGGACCTAGCTACAGTAACGTTAGTACAGCTAACAGACAGTAGCTTTGAACTAGAGGGGACCTAGCCACAGTAGCGTTAGTACAGCTAACAGACAGTAGCTTTGAACTAGAGGGGACCTAGCTACAGTAACGTTAGTACAGCTAACAGACAGTAGCTTTGAACTAGAGGGGACCTAGCCACAGTAACGTTAGTACAGCTAACAGACAGTAGCTTTGCACTAGAGGGGACCTAGCTACAGTAACGTTAGTACAGCTAACAGACAGTAGCTTTGCACTAGAGGGGACCTAGCTACAGTAGCGTTAGTACAGCTAACAGACAGTAGCTTTGAACTAGAGGGGACCTAGCCACAGTAGCGTTAGTACAGCTAACAGACAGTAGCTTTGCACTAGAGGGGACCTAGCCACAGTAACGTTAGTACAGCTAACAGACAGTATCTTTGCACTAGAGGGGACCTAGCCACAGTAGCGTTAGTACAGCTAACAGACAGTATCTTTGCACTAGAGGGGACCTAGCCACAGTAACGTTAGTACAGCTAACAGACAGTAGCTTTGCACTAGAGGGGACCTAGCCACAGTAACGTTAGTACAGCTAACAGACAGTAGCTTTGCACTAGAGGGGACCTAGCCACAGTAACGTTAGTACAGCTAACAGACAGTAGCTTTGCACTAGAGGGGACCTAGCCACAGTAACGTTAGTACAGCTAACAGACAGTAGCTTTGCACTAGAGGGGACCTAGCCACAGTAACGTTAGTACAGCTAACAGACAGTAGCTTTGCACTAGAGGGGACCTAGCCACAGTAACGTTAGTACAGCTAACAGACAGTAGCTTTGCACTAGAGGGGACCTAGCCACAGTAGCGTTAGTACAGCTAACAGACAGTAGCTTTGCACTAGAGGGGACCTAGCCACAGTAGCGTTAGTACAGCTAACAGACAGTAGCTTTGAACTAGAGGGGACCTAGCCACAGTAACGTTAGTGCAGCTAACAGACAGTAGCTTTGAACTAGAGGGGACCTAGCCACAGTAGCGTTAGTACAGCTAACAGACAGTAGCTTTGAACTAGAGGGGACCTAGCCACAGTAGCGTTAGTACAGCTAACAGACAGTAGCTTTGAACTAGAGGGGACCTAGCTACAGTAACGTTAGTACAGCTAACAGGCAGTAGCTTTGAACTAGAGGGACCTAGCCACAGTAACGTTAGTACAGCTAACAGACAGTAGCTTTGCACTAGAGGGGACCTAGCCACAGTAACGTTAGTACAGCTAACAGACAGTAGCTTTGCACTAGAGGGGACCTAGCCACAGTAACGTTAGTACAGCTAACAGACAGTAGCTTTGAACTAGAGGGGACCTAGCCACAGTAACGTTAGTACAGCTAACAGACAGTATCTTTGAACTAGAGGGGACCTAGCCACAGTAACGTTAGTACAGCTAACAGACAGTATCTTTGCACTAGAGGGGACCTAGCCACAGTAACGTTAGTACAGCTAACAGACAGTAGCTTTGCACTAGAGGGGACCTAGCTACAGTAGCGTTAGTACAGCTAACAGACAGTAGCTTTGCACTAGAGGGGACCTAGCCACAGTAGCGTTAGTACAGCTAACACAGTAGCTTTGCACTAGAGGGGACCTAGCCACAGTAACGTTAGTACAGCTAACAGACAGTATCTTTGCACTAGAGGGGACCTAGCCACAGTAGCGTTAGTACAGCTAACAGACAGTAGCTTTGCACTAGAGGGGACCTAGCCACAGTAGCGTTAGTACAGCTAACAGACAGTAGCTTTGCACTAGAGGGGACCTAGCCACAGTAGCGTTAGTACAGCTAACAGACAGTAGCTTTGCACTAGAGGGGACCTAGCCACAGTAACGTTAGTACAGCTAACAGACAGTAGCTTTGCACTAGAGGGACCTAGCCACAGTAACGTTAGTACAGCTAACAGACAGTAGCTTTGCACTAGAGGGGACCTAGCCACAGTAACGTTAGTACAGCTAACAGACAGTAGCTTTGCACTAGAGGGGACCTAGCCACAGTAACGTTAGTACAGCTAACAGACAGTAGCTTTGCACTAGAGGGGACCTAGCCACAGTAACGTTAGTACAGCTAACAGACAGTAGCTTTGCACTAGAGGGGACCTAGCTACAGTAACGTTAGTACAGCTAACAGACAGTAGCTTTGCACTAGAGGACCTCCTGTTTCAACAACCAACCCCTACTGTTGGAATCACGCAGTGACGATGTTAGTGTCTAATTTCAGTGAAGCAGACCATGTACATTATTCATCAAGGCTGGCTATTCCTGTAGTGCTAATTGAAAGAGCAGCCTTGGCTTGAGACTATAAGGTGATGTCCCAAATGGTACCCTTTCCCCTATACTACTCCCTTTATAGTACACTATAAAGGGAATAGGGTACCATTGTAACTTCCCCCGGGGAGTTTAGAGATTCACCATAGCACACAGTCAGAACAACGCTGGCTAACGACACGGCTGACTAAGTTTACACTGAATTGCATTTTATTATGGAAAATGGAAGTCGTCACCCTGTTTAAAATATATATATATATATATATATATATACACACATACACATACAGTGGGGAGAACAAGTATTTGATACACTGCTGATTTAGCAGGTTTTCCTACTTACAAAGCATGTAGAGGTCTGTAATTTTTATCATAGGTACACTTCAACTGTGAGAGACGGAATCTAAAATCCAGTAAATCCCATTGTATGATTTTTAAGTACTTAATTTGCATTTTATTGCATGACATAAGTATTTGATACATCAGAAAAGCAGAACTTAATATTTGGTACAGAAACCTTTGTTTGCAATTACAGAGATCATACGTTTCCTGTAGGTCTTGACCAGGTTTGCACACACTGCAGCAGGGATTTTGGCCCACTCCTCCATACAGACCTTCTCCAGATCCTTCAGGTTTCGGGGCTGTCACTGGGCAATACGGACTTTCAGCTCCCTCCAAAGATGTTCTATTGGGTTCAGATCTGGAGACTGGCTAGGCCACTCCAGGACCTTGAGATGCTTCTTACGGAGCCACTCCTTATTTGCCCTGGTTGTGTGTTTCGGGTCGTTGTCATGCTGGAAGACCCAGCCACGACCCATCTTCAATGCGCTTACTGAGGGAAGGAGGTTGTTGGCCAAGATCTCGCGATACATGGCCCCATCCATCCTCCCCTCAATACGGTGCAGTCGTCCTGTCCCCTTTGCAGAAAAGCATCCCCAAAGAATGATGTTTCCACCTCCATGCTTCACGGTTGGGATGGTGTTCTTGGGGTTGTACTCATCCTTCTTCTTCCTCCAAACACGGCGAGTGGAGTTTAGACCAAAAAGCTATATTTTTGTCTCATCAGACTACATGACCTTCTCCCATTCCTCCTCTGCATCATCCAGATGGTCATTTGCAAACTTCAGACGGGCCTGGACATGCGCTGGCTTGAGCAGGGGGACCTTGCGTGCGCTGCAAATTTTAATCCATGACGGCGTAGTGTGTTACTAATGGTTTTCTTTGAGACTGTGGTCCCAGCTCTCTTCAGGTCATTGACCAGGTCCTGCCGTGTAGTTCTAGGCTGATCCCTCACCTTCCTCATGATCATTGATGCCCCACGAGGTGAGATCTTGCATGGAGCCCCAGACCGAGGGTGATTGACCGTCATCTTGAACTTCTTCCATTTTCTAATAATTGCGCCAACAGTTGTTGCCTTCTCACCAAGCTGCTTGCCTATTGTCCTGTAGCCCATCCCAGCCTTGTGCAGGTCTACAATTTGATCCCTGATGTCCTTAAACAGCTCTATTGTCTTGGCCATTGTGGAGAGGTTGGAGTCTGTTTTGATTGAGTGTGTGGATAGGTGTCTTTTATACAGGTAACGAGTTCAAACAGGTGCAGTTAATACAGGTAATGAGTGGAGAACAGGAGGGCTTCTTAAAGAAAAACTAACAGGTCTGTGAGAGCCGGAATTCTTACTGGTTGGTAGGTGATCAAATACTTATGTCATGCAATAAAATGCAAATTAATTACTTAAAAATCATACAATGTGATTTTCTGGATTTTTGTTTTAGATTCCGTCTCCCACAGTTGAAGTGTACCTATGATAAAAATTACAGACCTCTACATGCTTTGTAAGTAGGAAAACCAGCAAAATCGGCCGTGTATCAAATACTTGTTCTCCCCACGTGTGTGTGTGTGTATGTATGTGTGTATATATATATATATATATATATATATATATATATATATATATATATATATATTAGTACCAGTCAAAAGTTTGGACACACCTACACATTCAAGGGTTTTTCTTTATTTTTACTATTTTCTACTTTGTAGAATAATAGTGAAGACATCAAAACTATGAAATAACACATATGGAATCATGTAGTAACCAAGAAACTGTTAACCTCTACGGGATCGGTGTCCCGTATACGGGACAGTTGAGCTAACATGATTAGCATGACTGTTGTAAGTAACATCAAACTTTCCAGGACATAGACATGCCTTATATGGGCAGAAAGCTTAAATTATTGTTAATCTAACTGCAGTATCCAATGTACAGTAGCTATTACAGCTAAAAGATGCCATGCTATTGTTTGAGGAGAGTGCACAACAACAAAAAACGCATCACGGCAACTGGTTTGATACATTCACCTCTGAAGGTAAATAATGTACTAATATTCAGTAATCTTGCTCTGATTTGTCATCCTAAGGGTCCCAGAGATATAATGTAGCATAGTTTTGTTTGATAAAATCAATTTTTATATTCAAATGTAGGAACTGGGTTCAACAGTTTGAACCCTTGTTGTCTCTGGCTCCACACCCACCCCGCCCGGCCATCTAGATGTGTGAAAGTTAGTGTATAAGCTAATGATCCATCATGTATGACATTCCTGGGTGTGTGTAAACTTACAGTTGGTATTACCATAACATTTTTGCATGTTCTCTATAGTTATGTTCTTGAAAATATATCAATTGACCAATTTGGCACATTTGGGCAGACTTGATACAAAATAGTCCAGTATTGCAATGTATCACTGGATCAATCTGAAATTTTACACACACTGCTGCCATCTTGTGGCCGAAATTTAAATTGCGCCTAAACTGCAATATTATATTGTGGCCTTTCTCTTGCATTTCAAAGATGATGGAAAAAATAAATAAATTGAAAACGCATGTTTTTTTTTGTTCGTATTATCTTTTACCAGATCTTATGTGTGTTATTCTCCTACATTAATTTCAAATTTCCACAAACTTCAAAGTGTTTCCTTTCAAATGGTATCATGAATATGCATATCCTTGCTTCAGGTCCTGAGCTACAGGCAGTTAGATTTGGGTATGTCATTTTAGGTGAAAGTGGGGGGGAGGGTCCGATCCTTAAGAGGTTAAACAAATCAAAATATATTTTATATTTGAGATTCTTCAAAGTAGCCACCCTTTGCCTTGATGACAGCTTTGCACACTCTTGGCATTCTCTCAACCAGCTTCATGATGTAGTTGCCTGGAATGCATTTCAATTAACAGGTGTGCCTTGTTAAGTTAATTTGTGGAATTTCTTTCCTTCTTAATGTGTTTGAGGCAATCACTTGTATTGTGAGAAGGTGGGGTTGGTATACAGAAGATAGCCCTATTTGGTAAAAGACCAAGTCCATATTATGGCAAGAACAGCTCAAATAAGCAAAGAGTAACGACAGCCATCATTACTTTAAGACATGAAGGTCAGTCAATCCGGAAAATGTCAAGAACTTTGAAAGTTTGTTCAAGTGCAGTCGCAAAAACGTCAAGCGCTATGATGAAGCTGGCTCTCATGAGGACCACCACAGGAATGGAAGACCCAGAGTTACCTCTGCTGCAGAGGATAAGTTCATTAGTTACCAGCCTCAGAAATCACAGAGTTCAAGTAACAGACACAGCTCAACATCAACTGTTCAGAGGAGACTGCATGAATCAGGCCTTCATGGTCGAATTGCTGCAAACAAACCACCACTAAAGGACACCAATAAGAAGAGACTTGCTTGGGCCAAGAAACACGAGCAATGGACATTAGACCGGTGGAAATCTGTCCTTTTGTCTGATGAGACGCAGAGTAGGTGAACGGATGAACTCCGCATGTGTGGTTCCCACCGTGAAGCATGGAGGAGGAGGTGTGATGGTGTGGGGGTGCTTTGTTGGTGACACTGTCAGTGATTTATTTACATTCCAATACAAAGCAATGGTTTCAGATCTCTTGATAATCAATGAAGCAATGGAAACCTGCAGGCAATCCTACTGCAGTATGAAGCTATTTGAAATGTGAAGTAAAATATGGAATAGATAATATGTTATAGATAATATAATATGCTATATATATGGTATAAATCATAGTGGTGTGTGTGTATATAGGTCTACATTTCAATGTATTGCTTTTGTATCTCTCCTTGAAGACCAGTGAAGCAGTGAATTCAAGAGACATTTAACCAGCATGGCTACCACAGCATTCTGCAGCGATACGCCATTTGTTTTTCAACAGGACAATGACCCAATGCACCTCCAGGCTGTGTAAGGGCTATTTGACCAAGAAGGAGAGTGATGGAGTGCTGCATCAGATGACCTGGCCTTCACAATCACCCGACCTCAGCACAATTGAGATGGTTTGAGATTAGTTGGACCGCAGAGTGAAGGAAAAGCAGCCAACAAGTGCTCAGCATATGTGGGAACTCCTTCAAGACTGTTGGAAAAGCATTCCAGGTGAAGCTGGTTGAGAGAACGCCAAGAGTGTGCAAAGCTGTCAAAGGCAAAGGGTGGCTACTTTGAAGAATCTCAAATATAAAATATATTCTGATTTGTTTAACACTTTATTTTTTATTTTTGGTGCATCCACCACCACCCCTATTCGGAGGACAAAATTAAACTTTGTTTTTACACCTTTTTACATCACAACTACACAGATTTGACATGCACTACAAAAGTATGTGGACACCTGCTCGTCGAACATCTCATTCCAAAAATCATGGGCATTAATATGGAGTTGGTCCCCCCTTTGCTGCTATAACAGCCTCCACTCTTCTGGGAAGGCTTTCCACTAGATGTTGGAACATTGCTGCGGGGACTTGCTTCCATTCAGCCACGAGCATTAGTGAAGTCGGGCACATATGTTGGGCGATTAGCCCTGGCTCACAGTCGGCGTTCCAATTCATCCCAAAGGTATTTGATGAGGTATTTGTATTTATTAGGGATTCCCATTAGCTGCTGCCAAGGCAGCGGCTACTCTTCCTGGGGTCCAAATGCATTAAGGCACTTACATTACATATAAAACAAAAGATAAAACCGTACATTTATATCATGTTATTACATCACTACACATCTGCAGTACAAAATGTATAATTCCATCAAACAACAATATTACAATGTACGTGTGTGTGCTAGCTCGTGTGTCTGTAGCTTTGTGTGAGGGCTCTGTGTTTGATGGGGTTGAGGTCAGGGCTCTGTGCAGGCCAGTCAAGTTCTTCCGCACCGATCTCGACAAACCATTTCTGTATGGATCTCGCTTTGTGCACGGGGGCATTGTCATGCTGAAACAGGAAAGGGCGTTCCCCAAACTGTTGCCACAAAGTTGGAAGCACAGAATCGTCTAGAATGTTATTGTATGCTGTAGCGTTAAGATTTCCCTTCACTGTAACTAAGGGGCCTAGCCCGAACCATGAAAAACAGCCCCAGACCATTATTCCTCCTCCACCAAACATTACAGTTGGCACTATGCATTGGGGCAGGTAGCGTTCTCCTGGCATCCGCCAAACTCAGATTCGTCCATCGGACTGCTAGATGGTGAAGCGTGATTCATCACTCCAGAGAACGCGTTTCCACTGCTCCAGAGTCCAATGGCGGCGAGCTTTACACCACTCCAGCCGATGCTTGGCATTGCTCATGATGATCTTAGGCTTGTATCCGGCTGCTTGGCCATGGAAACCTATTTCATGAAGCTCGCGACGAACAGTTATTGTGCTGACGTTGCTTCCAGAGGCAGTTTGGAACTCGGTAGTGATTGTTGCATCCGAGGACAGATGATCTTTACGGACTTCAGCACTCTGCGGTCCCGTTCTGTGAGCTTGTGTGACCTACCACTTCTCGGCTGAGCCAGTGTTGCGCCAAAACGTTTCCACTTTACAATAACAGCAGACTGCATTCACTTACAAAAACAGGATATAAAGTGCTGACATCATGCAGGGAAGCTGCAGCCTCGTCCGGGGGAGGAGCTATAGGACCATTCTCATTTCTATTTCCTTGCATCCTCTAGCCTCTTCTTCAGAACACATTGGAGAAGACTTGAGGAGGAACCTTCTCCAATACTGCTGAGAAGGAGACAAGCAGATAGGATGTGAGGGATTGCGGAAAGACTCCATTGAGAAGTGCACACTTCGGGAGAAAGTAGAAATCGTTGTGGGCGGAGCCGTAGAGTCATTCATGTCAGTCTTCTCTCTCTCTCTCTCCCTCTCGCTCTCCCCTTCTCTCTGTGGGTTAACCGGCTTAGCATCCAGAATACAGATCCTATTAGACATGTGCAGGGAGGGGCCTTAACGCCTGGGGTTGCTCGGCAGCTGATGTAAGACACCTGCACCAGATAGGGAATAGGGGGCTGCCATTTGGGACGCAGAGATCATTAGAGGTTATGCACCCTAACCTTCCACGTGCAGTAAAGCCCTGGGAGGGAGGGAGGGAGGTGAAGTGGACAAGGTTTAGAATGAAATCCATCAACTCTGAGGGCTATTATAATACGTGAAAGATGTCATCCATGCAATAACAATTTGTTTGTTGGTCAGCTAGTAAGATTTCTTCAATGTTTTGTAAAGCATGCTGTTTAATTTCATATGAAACGTCCCTGGCTTAACAGCCTCTTCTCACATTTCACACACACAACTCCTGCAAACTGCACTGTCATGAGTTGTGCCCAGCCAGCTAATCTATTTTCTCCCCTCCCTCTCTCCAGACGCAAGACAACAAGACGTTCCTGTCCATGATTAACAACGTGCTGACTACAGATGGATTCTACTTCTGCACTGACTATGACCTGACCCACACCGTCCAGAGACTGGCCAACGTCAGCCACGACTTCCAGGAGATGAGCCTGCTGGAGAGGGTAGGAGAGGAGGAGGAGGGGGGAGGAGGAGGGTAGGAGGAGGGTAGGAGGAGGAGGAGGGTAGGGTAGGAGGGGGAGAGGAGAGGAGGGGGGAGGGTAGGAGAGGAGGGGGGAGGGTAGGAGAGGAGGGGGGAGGGTAGGAGAGGAGGGGGAGGGGAGAGGGGAGAGGAGAGGAGGGGAGGGGGGAGGAAAGGAGGAGGGGGGAGGGGAGGGTAGGAGGGGGAGAGGAGAGGAGGGGAGGGGGGAGGAGAGGAGAGGAGGGGGAGGAGAGGGGGAGAGGAGAGGAGGGAGGGAGGGTAGGAGGGGGGAGAGGAGAGGGAGAGGAGGGGGAGGGTAGGAGAGGAGAGGAGAGGAGGGAGGGTAGGAGGGTAGGAGAGGAGGGGGGAGGGTAGGAGAGGGGGGGAGGGTAGGAGAGGGGGGGAGGGTAGGAGAGGAGGGGGGAGGAAAGGAGGAGGAGAGGGTAGGAGAGGAGAGGGAGAACTATTGTTTCTCTGGAACCTTGTCCAGAAACGACCCTACCTAGCCCTCTAGGCTCCTGTGTAGACCTGGAAAGATTGGATATGAGCAGTGTGGTAAACTGTCTACCTCTATCAGAGGGCAAGGTCCAGCTACCACCATATTGCTTATAACTAACCGGTTCTTTAGAATCTAGATCAAGTGTTTATTTTAGGAGCATAAGAGTTGTTTTTGGACAGGGCCAGAGTTTCCTCCTACTGCGTACCAAGCTAGTCAACCACAAAGGCTGAGGTCGGAGAGTATCATCCCATTAGATGATGATATCCAGGTCTCATCCATATTGGAGGAGTGTCACTGCCAGATTAACTGTGGTGTTTGGGCTCCTGCCATGCATGTAAACCACACTAGTCACCTTGCCCTCGTGTACACACACACACAGATGCATTTACTCACGTAAACACACACACACACACACACTCCCCTTTTCAACCCCCCTCAGTCTCAGCTGAGGCATTACTCTTGTGTCCAGTATCTTCACTTTCTCCTCCACTGAAACCTTGTCTAACTGGTTTGATGGTGAGAAGAACATGTGCCGTAGTTTTGCGATGGAACAGGCGTCACTGTCTGTCCATACCGTCACGGTCTGTCCATACCGTCGCTGTCTGTCCATACCGTCGCTGTCTGTCCATACCGTCGCTGTCTGTCCATACCGTCACTGTCTGTCCATACCGTCACGGTCTGTCCATCCCGTCCCCTATGGACCATGTTCCAAAGTAATGCACTATATAGGGAACGGGGGTGCATTTGGAATGAAGCCTCTAGCTATGTTTCCAGTTTGCATATAAAATACATGTGATAATTGCCTGCTAGGATGCATTTCCATTTAACTATCTTGTCAATTAAAAACAGCTGGACGTAATGTCACACCACAAAAATAACTAGCGTCTAATAAAAATGTAGTGGTTGAATGGTTTCCATTACCCATTTAGGAAAATGGACCATTAATAAATTGGAGACAGCCTGTATGCCCTCACACATGTGTTTCATGTCTCAGGTATAGCCTGCGAAAGCCAGCATGTATAGAATGCAAAAATGTACTAATATTTACCATATTCTAACTATTCTCTTGTGCCAACGTATCGCCACGGTCCGTGCCATGGTGAACTTGTACTCCTGTAGATATGAAATAATTGTACGGTGACGCTTGCCAGCCAACCAGAAAAAGCAAGGCGAAGCAATTCGGGCATTCTTGAAAGTCAGGGCAATCCTTGTCCTGCAAAGAAACACTTTTTGTAGTAGAACAAATGTTGATAGCAGTAGGCATTTAGAATTTAAATGTGGAGTGGAGCTTTATAGTTAAGCAGAGATCTCATGTGCTCCGCGTACCTTCCAAATGATTAAGCAATAATCATTTATTCGAAAAACACTGTTTCCATCATTTTTCACAATAAAGTTTGACAAAATAAAAATCCACCCCTGTTGACTGGGATGAAAATGTTGTCGATCTTTAGAACGTTTCTCCTAGATCTGCCTTTTCCGTTACACGTTGCTGTTTTTTGTGACATTGCTTTTGTCAGATAAACCTGGTTCAATGGAAACCTGCCTACTGTCTCCTCAAACGGATGGAGTGGAGATAATTTACTGCAGGTTGACGAACAGATTGAGGAATTAGATTGAGTCTGTGACTGACTGGTTGGTTCTCCTGTTTCTAGGCAGATCAGAGGTTTGTGTGGAATGGAAGCCTCCTGAGAGAGTTCCTTGCACAGCCGGAGGTGAGTGATATGACAACTATAACGTCACAACACCCCCCCTGCCCCTCCGTTTGCCATATAACACAATACACAATGTCCACAGTCTTCGTTTTGGTTTTTCTTATTCTAATGTACCAGAGGTTAAGTGTATTAGAATATGGAGAAGATAACATCAACCTTACCCCTCCAAAATTAACTATGTGTTTGAACTGTAACACACCGTAGATGACCACAGTTTTTGTTCTTTGTTCTGATGACGTATCCCTTTCTTTAAATGTGACCTTTTCTTCCCTTTCAGCTCCACAGGTTTGCGATCCCTGTTGTCCATGGATGTATCCTTTCCATGGTCTTGCTCTGCTCCCACCGATCTTAGTGTAATAGTAATCAATGGGCCCACTTCAGAACATAGAGTTTGAATGGGTCTCGGAGTGTTCCAAGAACCAATTTCAACTCAGTGGAACTTAAATAATTCCCTCGGGGCCACTTTAGAAAGCCATTGCCAGGTCAGAAAATAAAAACATCCGCCACTTAGAATACAAGTACAATAGCATCCTCCGCTTTGGGCATGTCCCAAATGGCACCCTATTCCCTATATAATGCACTACTTCTGCCCTGGTCAAAAGTAGTGCACTAAATGGGGAATAGGGTGCCATTTCGGAAGCTGCCTTAGTAGAATTTGACCTTTGGCCTGATGCTGTATTCTGTGAGGTCCTTGATGACCCTGATCCAGTCATTGTGATGAAGCCGTGCCGTGTCAACGGGAAGATCTTTGAATGGATCCTCATATCCAGAAGGAGCTGCTTCAGGGCTGGGGTCAGGTACTACGTCAGAGGTAAGACACGTGGCCACGTCCCAGTTGGCACCCTGTTCCCTATGTTGTGCACTACTTTTGACCAGGGCTCATAGGGCTCTGGTAAAAAGTAGTGCGCTATATAGGGAATAGGGTGCTATTTGGGATGGGGCCATACTACTGTACTGAGCAGCATTACTGGCATGTTGAATCAGTAATGGCCCTGTGGACATGCGTAATCATTCTCTCGTGATCATTATTCGTTTTTCCTCAGGTATCGATTCTGAGGGCCACGCTGCTAACTTTGTGGAGACGGAGCAAATAGTCCTGTACAATGGAGGGAGGGCTTCATTCGTACAGGTGAGTAGTAGTAGTAGTAGTAGTAGTAGTGTTGGAAGTAGTAGTAGTGTTGGAAGTAGTAGTAGTAGTGTTAGTAGTAGTGGTAGTGGTGGTACAGTGAGGGGAAAAAAATATATAACATTTTTGACATGTGTTTTTCTGTATTTTTTTGTTGTTATTCTGTCTCTCACTGTTCAAATAAACCTACCATTAAAATTATAGACTGATCATGTCTTTGTCAGTGGGCAAACGTACAAAATCAGCAGGGGATCAAATACTTTTTTCCCTCACTGTTGTAGTAGTAGTAGTAGTAGTAGTAGTAGTAGTAGTAGTAGTGGTGGTGGTGGTAGTAGTAGCAGTAGTAGTGGTGGTAGTAGCAGTAGTAGTGGTGGTAGTAGTAGCAGTAGTAGTAGTGGTGGTAGTAGTAGTAGTAGTAGCAGTAGTAGTAGTGGTGGTAGTAGTAGCAGTAGTAGTGGTGGTAGTAGTGGTGGTAGTAGTGGTGGTAGTAGTAGTAGTAGTAGTAGTAGTAGTAGTGGTAGCAGTAGTAGTGGTAGTAGTAGTAGTGGTAGTAGTGGTAGTGGTAGTGGTAGTGGTAGCAGTAGTAGTAGTAGTAGTAGTGGTGGTAGTGGTCCTCTGTAGCTCAGCTGGTAGAGCACGGCGCTTGTAACGCCAAGGTAGTGGGTTCGATCCCCGGGACCACCCATACGTAAAAATGTATGCACACATGACTAAGTCGCTTTGGATAAAAGCGTCTGCTAAATGGCTTATTATTATTATTATTATTAGTAGTAGTAGTAGCGGTAGTAGTGTTAGTAGCAGTAGTAGTAGTAGTGGTGGTAGTAGTAGCGGTAGTAGTAGTAATAGTAGTAGTAGCAGCAACAGCAATTTTGTATTTGATTTTGAAAAGCCTAGTAATAGGGCATTTTTTATATTTTCATAATGAATAGGCTGAACCATTACCTTTTTAGCTACAGAATATCTCACCACCATGTGTTTCCATCTCCTCTCTCTCCTTGATTCCTTTCTCGAGCGTGCAGAGGGGCTGTCAACAGTTTAGTGAAATATGTTTTTGTTTGCGAAAACATGTTACTATCAATGTTTCACTTGGGTTTCCCAAATGAAGCACTGGGTAGCTGCAGGAACAGGGTTGGAGAGCCCATGGCATACAGAGTACTGGGCAGAATATCACCTGTCGCTCCTCAAACAGTGGTTGGTGCCTGGAGTGAAATAAAGTGTTATTTCTCTGCTGCTCATATTAAGCACATGCTCCGCTATAAAAAGTAGCCTACCCCGCATCGTTGAAAAAACGGATTAGTGGGGAAAACGTGCTGCCTCCATTCGCTATTCGGAGCATACAGATGACATGTCTTTATTCATCCTGCCCCCCGTTCCTGCCCATGTGTTAATGGGCCATTCTAAATCAAACCACATTTGACATATTAGTAAAGAGAATTCAATTGAGAATAGTCTGATGGGGTGAAAAATCTGATCACTTGATGAGAGAGCAGCGTGTGCAGCCTGAGGCGAGGACTTTCTCAAATCATCCATAGCCTATAGTCGCACCATGTAGCCCATAATATGTTTTAATTTCTAAGACATTAAGGTTTGTATCATTAACAACTAAAGTTGCCAAATAACTCTAAATCTAGTGCATAAGACCTGTTTCAAATGATCACTTTTACGCTCAACATAGCCACTTCATATGCGCACCGGAATGGGAAAAATAGCCGTTAGATTTTATTCAGCTAAATTCAATTATATTCTTCTTACTATAAAATCATATAATATAAAATAATGGCATTGAACTTATAAGCATTTCTTGTCTGCTAAATGAACAAGCCTACAGTCTATGGCATGGAGCATAGCCAGGTAACATACAGTAGGCCAACTTATATTCTGTTCTTCGAAAAATACATTTTCTTCATATGATAATGTTTCTTTAGACCGGACTAAAATAAATAATGGATTTATATTGATGGTTTTATATTAAATTCATTTATTATACTTTTTTAAAATGTAGATGTTCCAAAGGCTCACATCAGCGGCTTGTATTCAGCTTATATGCGTGGAGGCCTGGAGATGCTGAACGTGTTTATGTCAATTACCGTGAGACCGGCAGACTTTTGCATGACAATAACCGCCTGGCAAAACTTCATGACCGCAACTGCCCTACTCTGAACCAACACAGAGAAATAAGAGCTTATTTTTAAATGTCTGTTTCCCTCCACAGACACGAGGCTCCATGCCCTTCTTCTGGTCTCAGAGGCCCAACCTGAAATACAAGCCCAAACCACTGATCAGCAAGAACACCAATCACGTAAGTGCTTTCACATCTTCTGGCAGTTTCCCTTTTATCTATTGCAGCTCTTGTCTATCAAATCATCAATTAACTAATTCTTCCCCCAACTGTCTTCCTAGATGGATGGCTTCCAGAGGCATTTTGACTCCCAGGTCCTCATCTATGGAAAGCAGACCATTCTGAACCTGGTAGGCCCCTTCATTTTTTAAGCCTCACAATGGCTAAAGCATATCCCTTTGTCACAGCATTGTGAGAGAGAAGCATTAGAAAGATTGATATACACTGAACAAAAATATAAATGCAACATGTAGCAATTTCAAATAGGGCCTAATCTATGGATTTCACATGACTGGGAAGACAGTTATGCATCTCCTTAAAAGCTTCTACCCCCCCAAGCCATAAGACTGCTGAACAATTAATCTAATGGCCATCCGGACGATTTACATTGACACCCTTTGCCTTGATGACAGTTTTGCACGCTCTTGGCATTCTCTCAACCAGCTTCACCTGGAATGCTTTTTCAACAATCTTGAAGGAGTTCCCACATATGCTGAGCACTCTGTTCACAACGTTGACATCAGCAACCCGCTAGCCCACCTGATACCATACCTGTCTGCCATCTGCCCGGTACAGTTGAAACCGGGATTCATCCATGAAGAGTACACTTCTCCAGCGTGCCAGTGGCCCATCGAAGGTGAGCATTTGCCCACTGAAGTCGGTTACGACGCCGAACTGCAGTCAGGTCAAGACCCTGGTGAGGATGACGAGCACGCAGATGAGCTTCACTGAGACGGTTTCTGACAGTTTGTGCAGAAATTCTTCGGTTGTGCAAATCCACAGTATCATCAGCTGTCCAGGTGGCTGGTCTCAGATGATGCCTCAGATGAAGAAGCTTGATGTGGAGGTCCTGGGATGGCAGGCGGTTGTGAGGCCGGTTGGACGTACTGCCAAATTCTCTACAACAGCATTGAGACGGCTTATGGTAGAGAAATGAACATTCAATTCTCTGGCAACAGCTCTGGTGGACGTTCCTGCAGTCAGCATGCCAATTGCACGGTCCCTCAACTTGAGACATCTGTGGCATTGTGTTGTGTGACAGAACAGCACATTTTAGTGGCCTTTTATTGTCCCCAGCACAAGGTGCACCTGAGTAATTATCAATCCTTTTTAATCAGCTTCTTGATATGCCACACCTGTCAGGTGGATGGATTATCTTGGCAAAGGAGAAATGCTCACTTACAGGGATGTAAACAAATTTGTGCACAACATGTGAGAGAAATACATTTTTTATGCATATGGAACATTTCCGGGGTCTTTTATTTCAGCTCATGAAACATAGACCAACACTTTTATATGTTGCGTTTTCTTATATTTTTGTTCAGTGTAAGATGAGGTGTTTTTCTTCCTCCAGGTCAACCAGAAGGGTTCAGAGAAGCCCCTGGAGCAAGCCTTTGCCAAGATGGTGACTGGCATGGAGAACGGCATGATCAAGTAGGAACCGACCACCGCTCTCCTGAACACCCTCATCCACCCTATTATCATCTCTATGATTTATACATTTTAGATGGATGCATGAATGGATGGATCTAACGCATCCACTCCTTGTTTCTTATGCCTGCAGGTACGTAGCATTTGACTTCCACAAGGAGTGCAGTGGGATGAGATGGGATCGTCTGAATATCCTGGTGGACAGTGTGGCTGAGACACAAGATGAATACGGGTATTACTCCCTATTGACTCCTTTTGCATAGCTGCTAGTCTACACCCCTTTAGCCAGAGGATAGGCATAGAGGCTTCCTCTCCTCTCCTCTCCTCTTTATCTCTGGTCTGTCTTCAGGGTCAAATGCCAGTGATTACATTAGTCAGTCACGTGACTTCTGAAATTCCTCTGGGCATATGTGTTCTCCCAGGCTGTATCCCAAATGGCACCCTATACCCTACTATTGAGGCCCAAGTAGACAGTGCACTATATAGGGAATAGGGTGCCATTTGGGACTCACACCCTAGCCTTGTCTTCTGATGACGACCCCTCTGTTGTCTCCCTGTAGCGGAGGTCTAGGTGGTGTCCCAACGTCAGTGCTGTTACTGGTTCTGTGGATGTATTTTCTCTGTCTTCTCCCTGCAGCTACTTCATGGTAGACACGGAGGGGAAGGTGTTGTCCCAGCAGAAGGGGACGTTCCGCAGTAACTGCATGGACTGTCTGGACCGCACCAACGTCATCCAGAGCATGCTGGCCCGCCGCTCCATACAGTCCCAGCTACAGGTAGGAAGTCCTCCAGAGCTGGCCCGCCGCTCCATACAGTCCCAGCTACAGGTAGGAAGTCCTCCAGAGCTGGCCCGCCGCTCCATACAGTCCCAGCTACAGGTAGGAAGTCCTCCAGAGCTGGCCCGCCGCTCCATACAGTCCCAGCTACAGGTAGGAAGTCCTCCAGAGCTGGCCCGCCGCTCCATACAGTCCCAGCTACAGGTAGGAAGTCCTCCAGAGCTGGCCCGCCGCCTCCATACAGTCCCAGCTACAGGTAGGAAGTCCTCCAGAGCTGGCCCGCCGCTCCATACAGTCCCAGCTACAGGTAGGAAGTCCTCCAGAGCTGGCCCGCCGCTCCATACAGTCCCAGCTACAGGTAGGAAGTCCTCCAGAGCTGGCCCGCCGCTCCATACAGTCCCAGCTACAGGTAGGAAGTCCTCCAGAGCTGGCCCGCCGCTCCATACAGGTCCAGCTACAGGTGTGTGGATGGTATATGCTTGTTGTTGTTAGGCAGTACACTCCGATGGATCAGGAAGAGTACCCCAGTTTACCTCCATACTGTCCCAGCTACAGGTAGGAGCTAGGAGGGCCACCTTGTTTCACACACTGTGGGGGGTCATCATTCTGACGAGACCGTTAGAGGTGGGAGGCAGAGGGTTGCTCAAAGACAACCAGTGGCTCCTGTTTTACACAGTTGGCTTATTATTGAGCATTTTATTTGAGAGAACAAGCTGAATGACTGAGCCCTGTCCCTGGTTCCCTAGCCTCTTCTAAATGGACTTATGTTTGGTGTTTGTCCACAGAGGATGGGTGTCCTGCATCTGGCCCAGCGGATTGAGGAGCAGGCTGATTTTGAGAAGATCTACAAGAATGGTAAGTGACCACCCTCTACAGCCCATGAATGGCAGCTACTTTAGGCCTTTTCACAGTGCATTCTCTTAGCCAAGGGCTTCCCCTTAGTTAAAATTAGCCCAGGCCTAAGAGGGCTGTCAGCCCTGGGCTAAGGAGGCTGTCAGCCCTGGGCTAAGGAGGCTGTCAGCCCTGGGCTAAGGAGGCTGTCAGCCCTGGGCTAAGGAGGCTGTCAGCCCTGGGCTAAGGAGGCTGTCAGCCCTGGGCTAAGGAGGCTGTCAGCCCAGGGCTAAGGGTAGTTTGTGAACGCAGCTTTTGAGTGTCATATGAAGTTGCTCTGTGTGGTCCCTCTCACACTATTCTTGGGTGACCACATGTCCCGGATTGTGCAGGACAGTCCCGCATTTTGTCCCTTTGTCCTGCAACCAAACAATAATGTCCCGCATTTTGTCAACAAATTCAAACCCTGCTAATTTAGAAAAAAAGGTAGATTTTTGTCCCTAACTACTTTACAAAAAGCGTGCTTCTGATGAAGAGCTACAAAAGTAAATAGCCGTATTAGACTGAAATAAATATATATATATATATATATATACACACATGCACACATACAGTGGGGAGAACAAGTATTTGATACACTGCCAATTTTGCAGGTTTTCCTACTTACAAAGCATGTAGAGGTCTGTACTTTTTATCATAGGTACACTTCAACTGTGAGAGACGGAATCTAAAACAAAAATCCAGAAAATCACATTGTATGATTTTTAAGTAATTAATTTGCATTTTATTGCATGACATAAGTATTTGATACATCAGAAAAGCAGAACTTAATATTTGGTACAGAAACCTTTTTGCAATTACAGAGATCATACGTTTCCTGTAGGTCTTGACTAGGTTTGCACACACTGCAGCAGGGATTTTGACCCACTCCTCCATACAGACCTTCTCCAGATCCTTCAGGTTTCGGGGCTGTTGCTGGGCAATACGGACTTTCAGCTCCCTCCAAAGATTTTCTATTGGGTTCAGGTCTGGAGACTGGCTAGGCCACTCCAGGACCTTGAGATGCTTCTTACGGAGCCACTCCTTATTTGCCCTGGTTGTGTGTTTCGGGTCGTTGTCATGCTGGAAGACCCAGCCACGACCCATCTTCAATGCTCTTACTGAGGGAAGGAGGTTGTTGGCCAAGATCTCGCGATACATGGCCCATTCCATCCTCCCCTCAATACGGTGCAGTCGTCCTGTCCCCTTTGCAGAAAACCATCCCCAAAGAATGATGTTTCCACCTCCATGCTTCACGGTTGGGATGGTGTTCTTGGGGTTGTACTCATCCTTCTTCTTCCTCCAAACACGGTGAGTGGAGTTTAGACCAAAAAGCTCTATTTTTGTCTCATCAGACTACATGACCTTCTCCCATTCCTCCTCTGCATCATCCAGATGGTCATTGGCAAACTTCAGACGGGCCTGGACATGCGCTGGCTTGAGCAGGGGGACCTTGCGTGCGCTGCAAATTTTAATCCATGACGGCGTAGTGTGTTACTAATGGTTTTCTTTGAGACTGTGGTCCCAGCTCTCTTCAGGTCATTGACCAGGTCCTGCCGTATAGTTCTGGACTGATCCCTCACGATCATTGATGCCCCACGAGGTGAGATCTTGCATGGAGCCCCAGACCGAGGGTGATTGACTGTCATCTTGAACTTCTTCCATTTTCTAATAATTGCGCCAACAGTTGTTGCCTTCTCACCAAGCTGCTTGCCTATTGTCTTGTAGTCCATCCCAGCCTTGTGCAGGTCTACAATTTTATCCCTGATGTCCTTAAACAGCTCTCTGGTCTTGGCCATTGTGGAGAGGTTGGAGTCTGTTTTGATTGAGTGTGTGGACAGGTGTCTTTTATACAGGTAACGAGTTCAAACCGGTGCAGTTAATACAGGTAATGAGTGGAGAACAGGAGGGCTTCTTAAAGAAAAACTAACAGGTCTGTGAGAGCCGGAATTCTTACTAGTTGGTAGGTGATCAAATACTTATGTCATGCAATAAAATGCAAATTAATTACTTAAAAATCATACAATGTGATTTTCTGGATTTTTGTTTTAGATTCCGTCTCACAGTTGAAGTGTACCTATGATAAAAATTACAGACCTCTACATGCTTTGTATGTAGGAAAACCTGTAAAATAGGCAGTGTATCAAATACTTGTTCTCCCCACTGTGTATATGTGTGTATGTATGTATGTATGTATGTATGTATGTATGTGTGTGTGTGTGTGTGTGTGTATATATATATATATATATATATATATATATATATATATATATATATATATATATATATATACACACATACACACAGCTGTGGAAAAAAGTAAGAGACCACTTCAAATATTTCTTAAATCAGCATCTCTACATGTATGACAGCCATTCCATTCCAGCGTCTGTTGAATTCCAACACAGGCACACCTCATTCTACTGAATTAGGTACTGATTAGGCGATTCACCTGAACCAAATCTTATTTAACGTGGAAAAGTATAAAAACCACTGCTGTGGTCATCACTATCCTCTTGCAATAGGACCAGCTGGATGGCAAAAACAGTGCTAATAGTACCTCAAAAGTAATATTAATCAAATAATTACTATTGACCATGCCAAAAGAGTTGAAAAGGAAAGTTGAGTGAGGAAAAGAAGGGTTCAATTCTGGCTTTACTGGCAGAGGGATACAGTGATCGTCAGGTTGCTTCCATCCTTAAAATTTCAAAGACTGCGGTTCATAAGAACAAGGTCAAGCAGCAGACATTGGGGACAACAAAGCTACAGACCGGCAGAGGGCGAAAACGACTCTCTACTGACCGGGATGACCGCCAACTCATTCGAATGTCACTCAACAACCGTAGGATGACATCAAGGGACCTACAAAAAGATTGGCAAACGGCAGCTGGGGTGAAGTGCACGGCGAGGACGGTTTGAAACAGGCTCCTAGGGGCAGGGCTGAAGTCGTGCAAAGCTAGAAAAAAGCCCATCAATGAGAAGCAAAGAAGAGCCAGGCTGAGGTTTGCAGAAGACCATAAGGATTGGACCGTAGAGGACTGGAGTAAGGTCATCTTCTCTGATGAGTCCAATTTTCAGCTTTGCCCAACACCTGGTCGTCTAATGGTTAGACGGAGACCTGGAGAGGCCTACAAGCGACAGTGTCTCACACCCACTGTGAAATTTGGTGGAGGATCGGTGATGATCTGGGGGTGCTTCAGCAAGGCTGGAATCAGGCAGATTTGACTTTGTGAAGGACGCATGAATCAAGCCACGTACAAGGTTGTCCTGAAAGAAAACGTGCTTCCTTTTGCTCTGACATTGTTCCCCAACTCTGAGGATTGGTTTTTCCAGCAGGACAATGTGCCATGCCACACAGCCAGGTCAATCAAGGTGTGGATGGAGGACCACCAGATCAAGACCCTGTCATGGCCAGCCCAATCTCCAGACCTGAACCCCATTGAAAACTTCTGGAATGTGATCAAGAGGAAGATGGATGGTCACAAGCCATTAAACAAAGCCGAGCTGCTTGAATTTTGCGCCAGGAGTGGCATAAAGTCACCCAACATCAATGTGAGAGACTGGTGGAGAGCATGCCAAGACGCATGAAAGCTTTGATTGAAAATCAGGGTTATTCCACCAAATATTGATTTCTGAACTCTTCCTAAGTGAAAACATTACTATTGTGTTGTTTAAAAATAAACATGAACTTATTTTCTTTGCATTATTCGAGGTCTGACAACACTGCATCTTTTTGTTATTTTGACCAGTTGTCATTTTTCTGCAAATAAATGCTCTAAATAAAAAAATAAAAAAAAATGGAATTTGGGAGAAATGTTGTCAGTAGTTTATAGAATAAAATAAAAATGTAATTTTTACCCAAACACATACCTATAAATAGTAAAACCAGAGAAACTGATAATTTTGCTGTGGTCTCTTAATTTTTTCCGCAGCTGTATATATCTATATATATGGTGATTTCATTAAACTTGTGAGGCTCTCCATGCTCGTTAGTTGTTCATTCAACATATTTGCTGCTACTTCACTCAATCCTGTTTTTTAATAGCCTCCCTTCCTAACTGTTTTACGTTCCCTGAGACCAACCAGAAATGTTTCCTTGGCCAAATATTCCCAGACGTTCATAAAACAGCAGCACGTGGTCTCCTTTCTGCATCATCACGTTTCGCGCGAGGCAAAAGAGTAGGCTAGAGTGTCTCACAGTGGTGCTGGTTTAGTAAAGTTAGATCAAAGCTGAATCAATGTCTAGGAAGAACACATAATGATGAATTAGTGTTCTACACAACAGAACCAAATATAATAACATAATAATAATGTTACTGTTATACCAAAAACACCGCCTTTTTCATTTCTTATGAGATTTTAGGATGGTTAGCTGAATAGTCCCCCCCCCAAAAAAAAAATGCTCATGCAGCCAAAACTCAAATGCACGTCACTTGGAAATCTTTACTTGGATTGAAACAAATACAGGAAGGCCATATAGTTTAACAGCATCTGCTCATGAAAAAGTAATTGAAAATATAAATGCATATTCCCATTTTTCCCATGAATTTTTGGTGGTGCCAACACTTTGTATCATGTGGGCTACACTGTCCCGCAAAATCATTCTGTTGTCCCGCATTTGGGTATTTCTCTGCTCACTAATAATGTCTGTCTGTTTTATTTCGCTAGCTTGGGCTGACAATGCCAATGCATGCGCCAAGCAGTACGCTGGTACGGGAGCCCTGAAGACTGACTTCACAAGGTATTGCACGTCAGTGTGCTGCTGACCTCTGAAAAATATAAACTCAGCAAAAAAAGAAACGTCCTCACTGTCAACTGCGTTTATTTTCAGCAAACTTAACATGTGTAAATATTTGTATGAACATAACAAGATTCAACAACAGACAAACTGAACAAGTTCCACAGACATGTGACTAACAGAAATTGAATAATGTGTCCCTGAACAAAGGGGGGGGGTCAAAAGTGACGGTCAGTATCTGGTGTTGCCACCAGCTGCATTAAGTACTGCAGTGCATCTCCTCCTCATGGACTGCACCAGATTTGCCAGTTCTTGCTGTGAGATGTTACCCCACTCTTCCACCAAGGCACCTGCAAGTTCCCTGACATTTCTGGGGGGAATGGCCCTAGCCCTCACCCTCCGATCCAACAGGTCCCAGATGGGCTCAATGGGATTGAGATCCGGGCTCTTCGCTGGCCATGGCAGAACACTGACATTCCTGTCTTGCAGGAAATCATGCACAGAACAAGCAGTATGGCTGGTGGCATTGTCATGCTGGAGGGATGAGCCTGCAGGAAGGGTACCACATGAGGGAGGAGGATGTCTTCCCTGTAACGCACAGCGTTGAGATTGCCTGCAATGACAACCAGCTCAGTCCGATGATGCTGTGACACACCGCCCCAGACCATGACGGACCCTCCACCTCCAAATCGATCCCGCTCCAGAGTACAGGCCTCGGTGTAACGCTCATTCCTTCGACGATAAATGTGAATCCGACCATCACTCCTGAGACAAAACCGTGACTCGTCAGTGAAGAGCAATTTTTGCAATCCTGTACCTGTCCTGCAGGTGTGATGTTCGGATGTACCGATCCTGTGCAGGTGTTGTTACACGTGGTCTGCCACTGCGAGGACGATCAGCTGTCCGTCCTGTCTCCCTGTAGTGCTGTCTTAGGCGTCTCACAGTACGGACATTGCAATTTATTGCCCTGGCCACATCTGCATTCCTCATGCCTCCTTGCAGCATGCCTAAGGCACGTTCACGCAGATGAGCAGGGACCCTGGGCATCTTTCTTTTGGTGTTTTTCAGAGTCAGTAGAAAGGCCTCTTTAGTGTCCTAAGTTTTCATAACTGTGACCTTAATTGCCTACCGTCTGTAAGCTGTTAGTGTCTTAACGACCGTTCCACAGGTGCATGTTCATCAATTGTTTATGGCTCATTGAACAAGCATGGGAAACAGTGTTTAAACCCTTTACAATGAAGATCTGTGAAGTTATTTGGATTTTCACTAATTATCTTTGGAAGACAGGGTCCTGAAAAGGGGCCGTTTTTTGTTGCTGAGTTTACAAGCCTACGTGTCTCCAGACACTATGCATGTGTGGTTGAAGGTCAACTGTTGGTTGTGCAGCTGCACCTGGTGTGGCTTCAATTTGAGGGATACTTTTGTTTCATGTCTATGCAGACTGTCTATGTACTAGCTGCTTGGTGTGTACAAGTACATGGTCATGAGATGTAGTTGGTTGATAGTTGTTATTTCCCCAACACCAGATTGATGCCATTCAATTAGTACTGCAATGTGGACATTATGGCAGACTGTCTCTGCCTGTCTGGTTACTTGTGACTGTATCGCTCGTCCTTGTTGGGAGAGTTTGACATGTGTTGACAGCGTATGTTATTGATGGTTGTTGTTTCCTGTCCTCCATCAGGACAGGGAAGAGGACCCAGATGGGTCTGGTTATGGACGGAGTGAACTCTGCCATTCGTTACTACAAGAACAACTTCTCTGATGGCTTCAGACAAGTACGTTTTGGGTTTTCAGTTTAAAGGACTAGAAAGATGACATGAATTAATTTAGTGAACTACATAACGTAGTCAGGTGATACATTATTATATCAGACATCTACTGTATAGTTGAGAAGTTTGTTTCTATAGACCAATTATTGTTTTCCTCAAATCATAATTTTACAAAAACTGAACATAATTCTTCATCCATGTGTTTCAGAGACATGGCGATATTTTGCTGTGTTAGTTGTCAGCCCTTTTGTTCCTTAAAGGGTATGTGTGTTGTCTCCAGGATTCCATTGATTTGTTCCTTAAAGGGTATGTGTGTTGTCTCCAGGATTCCATTGATTTGTTCCTTGGAAACTATGCTGTTGATGAAACAGACGGCCCCACTCCACTCCACATCCAGAAGGACTGGAAGTTCCTCACGGTCAGTTCCATCCCCATTACTACTGAGAGATGGAGAGAGGTATCATCGGGGTCAGAAGTGGGCAGAGGCCTTTTTGTGATGTCCTGGCACCAGTCAGGATGACCAGACTGATCATCATGTTTTGTCGTTCACTTTACATGACTACATCTCTGGTCCTCGCCTCCATTTTAATACTGAGTTCTGCTTCCCCCCAAACTATGAGTAATGTATCTTTGTCTTGCAGCTGCCCATCATCATGGTGGTGGCGTTCTCTATGTGTATCATCTGCCTCCTCATGGCTGGTAAGAAAACCACTGTTGAAATCTCCCTCTGACAAGTCAATTTGAGCCTTGTAACCCTAGCCCTATTAACCTCAGGCAGAACAAGCTAGCATGCCCTAGTGTTCTATGTCTATATCCTTATAATGTGTTGATCTCTGGTCACAAACATCAATGTATTTGTTATGGTCTCTGACTATCTTTCTGTCCTTGATATTGGTTGTTCTCATGAGTGGTGTCCCCCTCTTTCCCAGGTGACACGTGGACTGAGACCCTGGCGTATTTGTTGTTCTGGGGCACTGCTGCTGCCGTCACCGCTTCCGTCATCGTCTTCAACGGCCGTGACTTTGTGGACGCCCCCAAACTGGTGCAGAAAGAGAAGATGGACTGAGTGTGTGTTTTTTTTTGTGGAAAGCAGCTCGGCCCAGCGGACTCCCTATACCTCTTCATCTTCTTCCTCTTCTTCCTCCCGGCTGCTCGAGGCTCTGACTCTATACTTACCTGCTCTCCACACTGTCCTCCTAGGGCTATGTCCCAAATGGTACCCTATTCCCTATATAGTGCACTTTAATGGAGTACTATTTGGGACGTAGCCCTAGAGTTTCTATTGGGGTTTCTACTGTAACCCAGAACTCCTGTTTTTCAGGCATTAAACCCACTAAACTGTAGTCTCCTATCAGACACTCACATCTTCAGTTCTGGCCACCTTCCTATCCCACATTCCTTAAGTCATGGCGTGTATTGACCTTATGTTTAATTTATTTTTTGTTGTCTGTGTTGGAGAGGGTTGGTGGTTGGCGTAGTCGGTCAACCTTGGTGATGGTGAAGTGGCACATAGTATTTGATCTGAGAGGTGTGAGAAATCTTTCAATGTTCATTCATTGTTGGTTATAGAGTAGTCACTATACCAGTGCTCTCCAACCCTGTTCCTGGAGAGCTACTGTCCTGTAGGTTTTCATTCCAAACCCTAATCTAGCGCACCTGATTCTAATAATTAGCTGGTTGATAAGTTGAAGCAGGCCAGTTACAACTGGAGTTGGAGCGAAAACCTGCAGGAGGGTAGCTTTCCAGGAACAGGGTTGGAGAGCCCTGCACTATACCATAGTTGTCATGTGGTGGGCATTTTCCAGCTGTCATAATAGCCGTGTCTTGTCAGTGTGTTCTAGTTGACCTCACATTCTTTTGGAACTGTTATGCTCTTGATAAGGTTTTCCCTAGCACTACGCAGCTGATTCAAATAACCATCATCAAGCTTTGATTATTTGAATCAGCTGTGTAGCGCTAGGTCAAAAACCAAAACGTGCACCCGGGGGGCAGGATCGAGTTTGGGAAACACTGATCTAGATCACAGGCGTCAAACTCATTTCACGGAGGGCCGAGTGTCTGCGGGTTTTCCCCTCCTTTGTACTTGATTATTGAATTAAGGTCACTAATTAGTAAGGAACTCCCCGCACCTGGTTGTCTAGGTCTTAATTGAAAGGCAAAACCAAAAACCTACAGACACTGGCCCTCCGTGGAATGAGTTTGACACCCCTGCTCTAGATCCGTGTTTCCCAATCCTGGTCCCTGACTACCCCCAACAGCACACACTTTTATTGTAACCCTGGACAAGCACACCTAAATTAACTTCTCAACTAATCATCAAGCCCTCAATGAGGTGTGTTTGTCCAGGGCTACAACGAATCTGTACTGTTGGGGTTACTGGAGGACCAGGGTTGGGGAAACACTGATCTAGATACTGCCTTACAAGCTTGTCTCTCCATGGGTGAGGGGGTGGACTTAAGAATCATTCCTTATTCTCTTGAATATTTTTGAATATGATTAATGGTTTTCAGGGTGTTTCTAGACTTACTGTATTCATTAGAGATTGAATTGTAGACCATTTTATGTTGCGATGCCTTTGTGCCTGCTTTCCGGTGCTGATTTCCATCTTGCATATGCAGTGTTGAGCACTTATTGATAATACAGAAGTAGAGATGTCATGGCGTAAATATTTTAGAACTAAATTGCAATTCCATTGCTCCTTAGAATGTGTTATTGTAATCTGCCAGTGATTCACTACAAGCAGTTTTAAAGCTTTAGCTAAATTTAGAATCATGTTGACATGCTAGAACTAATGTTTTATTCTAGCTGGGCAGTGGTAACCGTAAAGAGGGGGACCAACTCAAGCTTGTCTGCTGTTAGCTAGTAGCTATCGTTATCTGTGTTTTCATTAACATATCCTTGTAATAATATATACTGTATATTTTACAATGAGATTGTATGCTAAGTGCTTAGTTGCAGTCTACTAAATGCAAAGATCAAGCAGTGATCTTTGCTAGCCTGGGCTTTTTTTTTTATGTGGATGAGAATTTAGAAGAAATGTTTACTGATCTTTCGTGTGAGTCAACAACTGCATTTAAAGGCATATGATTTGCCTGGTGAATATTTCTGTTTTATATGGGGATTGGAAACAATCTTGGGCTTATGTTTTGAATATTTCTCTATTTTGGAATATGGTTGTGTTCTATTCATCAATGGATTAGTAGTGGTAGTGGATTTATTTTTCAATCATGATAATTTTTTTCCCTCCATCACCATATCTTGGTTGGTTTTCAAAACCCTAACAAACAGACTGGAACCCAGGCTAGCTTTGAAGATCCTGGCCAGTAAATCAACTGACTGAGGTTAATTGTACACATTCCTAAATATGGTCAATCCTCATAACTTTCACATTTTGCAAACATAAGTGGCAGGCTGTTACTATGAAACTAGTTATCTAAACTTCACATCTCACTGTGATATTGGGTTGGTAGAAAGGCCATATTCCCAGTTGGTGCAGTGTAACTTCAGAAAATGTAAAAAGAAAATAAATGGCCATTTGAATACGAACAAATACCCAAGTACTGACGCTGGCAAGGATATGTTACTGAGTGGTTCAGAGATATGACAGGATCAGTAGCTTGCTACAGTAGTTTTAAAAACTTGACATCAAGTGGTTATACTTATAGCCAATCAGATGGAGGAAAAAAAAAAGTTAAACCTAAACAAAGTGAAATATCTAATATCTAACTCACAATGTAATTTTGAGGACAGTTGCAAATTTCCTGTTTCATCATGAATGGTCATATACCTAAATAGGCCCTCCTATCCCCTTGTCCTAGAACTAGGTGATGACCTTGCTGTGAGACATTATGTAAACTATCAATTCACACATTATTCCCCACTTTGTAATTCCATGTGAGGTTTATGGATGATTTATCAATAAACTACAACAACAAAAAATATGTTCAATTTGATCTTTTAATTTTTTTTTTTGGGCCATGAGTGGTATGATGGCACAAACAGATCTGGGACCAGGCTAGAGCGGTCAGTCGTACTTGTTTTCAATGCGCGTGCGCATAAACTTCCCTGTTGCCTCTTCCGACACTTGCAAACGGCTGCATGCGTGTTATTTCGCGGATTAACAACTAAATGTAAAAAATAATAAAAGCTTTAACTTCAGGTCTAAAACATGAGCACCCTATGGATGGGAAACGTGAGTATCTCGAACCATTTCAGTCGACATTTTTAACACTTCAGGTTGTAGGTAGCTAGTTGAATCTAAGTAGCTAGCCAGGTTTAGCTAGCTTCAACTTGAAAGTTATGTTTGCTAGCATACTAGCTAGCTAGTAGTTACATAACGTTAGGTGGCTAGCTAGTTAACCGACTTGGTTTATTAGTGCTACGTTAACTTGTTGCAGATGGAACATTTGACACCTAATTACTAGCTAAACACAGCCTTTATAATATTTGCAAGGGACATGTGGTAGCTAACTCTTAGCTAAGTTAGCGTTAGCTAACCTTACCATGTTATGATAATGAAGTCTGTCTGTGTTTGTTTGGTAGTTGGAGCCCTACATGGACGAAAACTTCATAACCCGAGCCTTCGGCACTATGGGGGAGTTGGTGGTGAGTGTACGGATTATACGCAACAAGGTAACCGGGTGAGTATTTTATCTAGGACGTTTGACCTGAGTGTATGGCTATAGCTACACTAGCTCTCCAACCTCTTCTCCGCATGTAGGGGTTTCAGCGGTTACATTCGCCCACATTTGGCTCCATGTAATTTAGAAAAGTCAAAAATCATAGCTTTCAAACCGGTTTTCGAAACATATATTCACCATATCTTTCATATCAGCAATAACGAATATTTCGAATAAGAAATATACACTTACTGTAGCAGTTTTGCACAGATCCACAAGCTGTGTCTGCCTCCAGTTGACAACTACACTTCCTCCCCAGTTATGCTTACACACCGGTGTTCAGAGGACGCTAGTTAGCTAATTAACACAGGTAGCTGCTTATGTCTTCCGCAATGTAACATGGAGAGAGAGCCTTGGGGGAGCACTAACCCTATAAAAGTGTGTAGTAATTTAACCTTATTTTTGTTAAATGTATTTCTTGCTGATATGTTCCTTATGTTTCCAAAAAATTACCACAAGCATGCGTGTTATTGTTTGGAGCAAGCGTCGGGAAACTCTTAACAAAACTCCCCCAGTCAGAAGATGCTGTCAGTGGCGGCAGCCACGGTAAATTAGATCTGGAAACTTACAAACCCGATGTTACGACTATGAATGAACATTTACACGGTACAATTATTACTTTACGTCTCCCTTTACTTGGTTACAGATCTCTTTTTTTTTTTTTTTTATGCATACAAACTTTTGTCAGTAATGTGGCATCTGCAAAGGACACGAACCGAACGTAGCTAGTCGAAGTTAGCTAGTCAATCAAGCAACTCTAGGCCAGACGTTAGAGTAGCTTTGCAGCTTCCGGTTTCATTTCCAAGTCTAGAGCTTGTTTTAGAACTGCATTCGACAACGACGTTATACCAGTAGATGACGTAGTAGAGGCTTGGGCCTTCAGAAAATTACTTGTGAGAATGATAAAGATCAGCGCCTTGTTTAGAATAACCGCCTGAGCTGCAAAATAGAAAGTAAATATGCTTTCGGCTTATTCCGCTATCTAAATACGCCATGTTGTTGTGTGTTATTTAATGGCCATATATTTGCATAATTTATTTATATAGCCGTGTGGGGCTACTGTGGTGATCATGTAATCAAGTGAATCACACCTTTTCTAGTATTTGGGAGCACGGACTGTAGGCCTTATATTAGGCATTTTGACTGTTGTATTAGTGAATTCCACTCTTTGCACAACCGCGTCACGAAGAGGCTATATCCAGATCAATAAATGAGACAAAACAAATGTTTTATTAAGTCTTGGCTATAACCTGTCTTGTGCGGAATAGCCAAGGGGTCCCAAATGGTCAAGACTATAGCCTATTCTTGTTGCCAGATCCGTTTTCCCTATCAGCTACTGCACGTGCTTCTTCAACTATTCTGTTTAAAATGTATTTAGAGGCCTGTGAGCTAGGGTATCTTTTTAAAGGGAGCCCTATTATAAAAACAGTTATAAAACACAAACTGCAGAGGATAAGTTCATTAGAGTTACAAGCCTCAGAAATTGCAGCCCAAATAAATGCTTCAGAGTTCAAGTATAAATGAAAAATAAAATACTAATTTATAACGATTTAGATAAGTATTCAACCCCCTGAGTCAATACATGTTGAAATCACCTTTAGCAGCGATTACAGCTTTGAGTCTTTTTGGGTAAGTCGCTAAGAGCTTTCCACACCTGGATTGTGCAACATTTGCCCATTATTCTTCAAAAAATTATTCAAGCTTTGTCAAATTGTTTATTGAGCATTGCTAAACAATCATTTTCAGGTCTTGCCATATATTTTCAAGTAGATTTAAGTCAAAACTGTAACTCAGCCACTCAGGAACATTCACTGTCTTCTTGGTAAGCAGCTCCAGTGTATATTTGGCCTTGTGTTGTAGGTTATTGTCCTGGTAAAAGGTGAATTCATCTCCCAGTGTCTGGTGGAAAGTTGACTGAACCAGGTTTTCCTCTAGGATTTTGCTTATGCTTAGCTCCATTCAGTTTCTTTTTTTTATCCCCCCCAAAAAACTCCCCAGTCCTTAACGATTACAAGCATACCCTTAACATGATGCCACCACCACTATGCTTGAAAATATGTGGTACTCCGTAATGTGTTGTATGGTTGGGGCAAATACAATAACACTTTGTATTCAGGACTAAAAGTTAATTCCTTTGCCACATTCTTTGCATTATTGCTTTTGTTGCAAACAGGGTGTATGTTTTGGAATATTTTTTTTATTCTGTACAGGCTTCCTTTTCACTCTGTCAATTAGATTGGTATTGTGGAGTAACTACGATGTTGTTGATCCATCCTCAGGTTTCTCCTGTAACTGTTTTAAAGTCACCATTGGCCTCGTGGTGAAATCCTTTCCTTCCTCTCCGGCAACTGAGTTAGGAAGGACGCCTGTATCTTTGTAGTAAGTGGGAGTATTGATACACTAGGCTTGGGCGGTATACCATACATACCGTATACCAGAGTATTTGGAAATGGCCACAGGATGGTTTTTCAATACATTTAACATTTTAGTCATTTAGCAGACGCTCTTATCCAGAGCGACTTACAGGAGCAATTAACCGTTTAAACTATTTATTTGAAGTTTTTCTATACATTTTAATATTTGTAGCAACTTTTTTAAGTAAATACCTGCAGTGCAATGCGTTAGGAGATAAAGCAGATTGCGTTCTTATTTTCCATTATGAAGCTTACCATAGTTCCCCAGAACAGTTGAGCCAGTCACGTGTTTGTTTGTAAACTGGTGAAAGCGGGAGAGGGTGAGTCCAGCTGTGTGTATTGACGGGTCGCGGTTTATATTGAAAGTCAAGTGTTTTTTTTTTTTGTTGCTTCAATGGAGTGTTCAGGGAAGTGCAACTCGTTTTCCTTTACAGAAAATACATAAGTGCAACACATTCGGCAGAAAATAGCTTCATTTTCATCAGATGACAATAGAAGTGCAACGCTATTTGGCTGGCAGTCACACAAGTAGGCTAAATGAGCTTACAATGAAAAAGCTATGCACGGCCGTTTTATATTTCTGTTTATCATAGAATGAATGTATCCAGCTACATGTAATGTTTTTCTTAAAGTTAATCTTGTAGGCAGGCTACACCGAGAAAAGTAGCGCTATATGTTGATAGAAGGCCCGTTCGTGAATTGTCATCAGGGGAGAAATGCAACTGAAGCAGAAAATTAGTCTGATTCCGAGCAGAAAGTACAATAAGAAGCATTTTAGAACTGCGTTTACAAAACGCAAGATATTTCTTATGCGTTTTTGTCTTTTTTTTTCTTGTGTGAAAAACGAAGAATTCTGCCTTAACGTGACCCCCTAAGTTTTAACTTGCTAGTTATCTAAGTAAGTGGCTGAATTAATAAAGGTGGACGGGGCATCATATTGTGTTTGCTTTCTGCCGTGTTCGAGAAGTCAAAGCCCTTTTTGATGAGTTATCTGTACAGCTGCCACTATCTTTTCATTTCCTGGTATTATTTGCCCTCTCCTTTCTCACTAGAACACCGGCTGCTCCAGGGCCAGTAGTTCTGTTCATTTGAACAATGTCTCTCGATCACATTCGCTTGTAAAAGTCAACTCACCAAAAATGACAATCTGTAGCTCCTACCTATATACAGTGCATTAGGACATTTTTCAGACCCTTTCACTTTTTCTACATTTTGTTACGTTAGTCTTATTCTAAAAATGATTAAATTGATGAGGGGTGGGGGGGAAACAATCTACACACAATACCCCAAAATGACAAAGCAAAAGCAGTTTTTTTTATTTATTTTTAGCAAATGTATTAAAAATGAACTTTTAAAATCACATTTACATAAGTATTCAGACCCTTTACTCTGTATTTTGTTGAAGCACCTTTGGCAGCAATTACACCCTTGAGTTTTCTTGGGTATGATGCTACAAGCTTGGCACACCTGTATTTGGGGAGTTTCTCCCATTCTTCTCTGCAGTTCCTCACAAGCTCTGTCAGGTTGGATGGGGAGCGTCGCTGAACAGCTATTTTCAGGTCTCTCCAGAGACTGGGCCACTCAAGGACATTCAGAGACTTGTCCCGAAGCCACTCCTGCGTTGTCTTGGCTATGTGCTTAGGGTTGTTGTCCTGTTGGAAGGTGAACCTTCGCCCCAGTCTGAGGTCCTGATATCTCTGGAGCAGGTTTTCATCAAGGATCTCTCTGTACATTGCTCCGTTCATCTTTCCCTTGATTCTGACTAGTCTCCCAGTCCCTGCCGCTGAAAAACATCCCCGCAGCATGATGCTGCCACCACCATGCTTCACCGTAGGGATGGTATTGGCCAGGTGATGAGCGGTGCCTGGTTTCCTCCAGATGTGACGCTTAGCATTCAGGCAAAATAATTCAATCTTGGTTTCATCAGACCAGAGAATCTTGTTTCTCATGGTCTGAGAGTCCTTTAGGTGCCTTTTGGCAAACTCCCAAGTGGGCTGTCGTGCCTTTTACTGAGGAGTGGCTTCCATCTGGCCGCTCTACCATAAAAGCCTGATTGGTGGAGTGCTGCAGAGATGGTTGTCCTTCTGGAAGGTTCTCCCATCTCCACAGAGGAACTGGAGCTCTGTCAGTGACCATCGGGTTCTTGGTCACCTCCCTGACCAAGGCCCTTCTCCCCCGATTGCTCTACGGACTATTCCTTCCACCTCATGGCTTGGTTTTTGCTCTGACATGCACTGTCAACTGTGTGACCTTGTATAGACAGGTGTGTGCCTTTTCCAAATCATGTCCAATCAATTGAATTTACCACTGGTGGACTCCAATCAAGTTGTAGAAACATCTCAAGGATGATCAAAGGAAGCAGGATGCACCTGAGCTCAATTTCGTGTCTCGTAGCAAAGGGTCTGAATACTTATGTAAATAAGGTATTTTATTTTTAATATACATTTGCAAAAAATTCTAAACACTTTTCGCTTTGTCATTAGGGGGTTTAGATTGAGGATAAAAAAAATAATAATCCATTTTAGAATTAGGCTTGAACGTAACAAAATGTGGAAAAAGTGAAGGGGTCTGAATACTTTCCGAAGGCACTGTTTGTATGACTTTTTATGAGCTGGATTGCCTGTCTTAGCAATTGTTTTTCCATTTCATTTTCACTTCATTAGCATATTTAGCTAGCAGCCTCCATGGAAAATCGCTATTACTTGTACTAATTTTGTTAGCTTTCTGGTAATAGATGGCCAATGGGCTTTTTTAGCGTTTTATTTTTTTGTGTCCCCTTGTGTACTAAGCCGGTAATACCGTAAATCCCGGGATGAGAGGACGGGATCTGGATACCGCCCAACCCTATGATATGCCATCCAAAGTGTAATTAATAACTTCACCATGCTCAAAGGGATGTTCAATGTTTGTTTACCCATCTACCAATACATGCCCTTCTTTGCGAGGCATTGGGAAACCTCACCTGATCTTTGTGGTTGAATCTGTGTTTTGAAATTCACTGCTCGACTGAGGGACCTTACAGATTGTATGTGTGGGGTACAGAGATGAGGTAGTCGTTAAAGAAATCATGTTTTGCACACTGACTCCATGCAACTTATGTTACTTATTTAAGCTAAATGTTACACCTGAACTTACTTATGCTTGCCGTAACAAATGGGTTGAATACTTATTTAATAAATTAGTCAAATAAAGTGTAAAACATCCTTCCACTTTGACATTATGGGGTATTGCGTTTAGGCCAGTGACAAACTAAATTTTATCCATTTTAAATTCAGGCTGTAACGCAACAAAATGCGGAAAAGATCAAGGGGTGTGAATGCTTTCTGAAGGCACTATGTACATGGAGGTAAACTGACTAGCCAACAGCATGGATAATAACCAATAGCAGCAGTGTATGTGATGAGTCAAAAGAGTTAGTGCAAAAGGGGGTCCATGCAGTTTATTTGGGTAGCTATTTGGTTAACTATGTAGCAGTCTTTTATTTCTTTTTATTTAACTAGGCAAGTTGGTTAAGAACAAAATCATATTTACAATGACGGCCTACCCGGCCAAAACCTCCCCTAACGATGCTGGGCCAATTGTGCCCCGGTCTATGGGACTCCCAATCAGGGCCGGTTGTGATACAGCCCGGGATCGAACCCGGGTCTCTATTGACGCCTCTAGCACTGCGATGCAGTGCCTTAGACCACTGTGCCACTCAGGAGGCCTAAATGGCTTGGGGTTAGAAGCTGGTCAGGTTCCTGTTGGTTCCAGACTTGGTGCATCGGTACCGCTTGCCGTGTGGTAGCAGAGGGAACAGTAATGACTTGGGTGGCTGGAGTCTTTGACCATTTTTAGGGCCTTCCTCTGACACCGCCTGGTATAGAGGTCCTGGATGGCAGGGAGCTCGGCCCGAGTGGATGTACTGGGCCGTACGCACTACCAGCTATAGCGCCTTGCAGTCAGTTGTCAAGCAGTTGCCGTACCCAAGCGGTGACGTAGCCAGTCAAGATGCTCTCAAAGGTGCAGCTGTATAACTTTTTGAGGATCAGAGCTCTGGTCAAAATGCCAGATATTTTCAGCCTCCTGAGGGGGAAGAGGCTTTGTTGTGCCTTCATCACAACTGTTGGGTGTGTGTGGACCATGTTCATTTCTTAGTGATGTGAACACTGAGGAACTAGAAGCTCTCGACCCGCTCCACTACAACCCTGTCAATGTGGATGGGGGTGTGCTCGGCCCTCGGTTTCCTTTTAGTCCACGATCAGCACCTGGAGGGAGGGGATGTTGTCCTGGCACTACCTTGCCAGGTCACTGACTTCCTCCCTATAGGTTGTCTCATTGTTGTCAGTGTTCAGTCCTTCCACCGTCGTGTTGTCAGCAAACTTAATCATGGTGTTGGAGTTGTGAGCGGCCACGCAGTTGTGGGTAATCAGAGAGTACGGGGGGGGGGGGGACTAAGCAGGCACCCCTGTGGGGCCCCGTGTTGTTGCCTACCCTCACCACCTGGGGGCGGCCCGTCAGGAAGTCCAGGATCCAGTTGCAGAGGGAGACGTTCAGAGTCGTGAGCTTAGTGATGAGCTTTGTGCCCTTTGACCTGACAAGGAGTGGCATGAGGGCACAAACAGACTGGTACCCAGGCTAACACCATTGTATTATAGCTACACACTATACACAGTTAAAAGCAATCCTTTTGATTGCAACATTGTACTGATATCCCTTCTCTGTGTTGCTCATCAGTAGGGGTGCAGCAGGTTACTGCTTCGTGGAGCTGACCGATGAAGCCACAGCTGAGAGGTGTCTTCGTAAAGTCAATGGAAAAGCACTACCAGGAGCCACACCAGTAAATATACCATTTTAACAAGACTACTTAGATGTTATGGATTCTAGGATGTGTCCCAAAGGGCACCCTCGACATCCCCCTAAATAATTCACTACTTTTGACCAGAGCCCAATGGGATGCAGACCTAGATTGTAGCAGTTTATACATAATGCTTTTTGGTAGCCTGAGACAAACAAGATATTTATGCAATTTGCCTCATTAGCGCTTGTATAAATTAATGTATTGTGTCATCATATTGTAAATGAGCGTTTTTTAAGGAAGCCTTTTTGTACTTCCCAGGCTAGAAGATTCAAGTTAAACCGGGCCACCTTTGGGAAGCAAGGAGAAAGCAGGTATATCAACAAGCTTGATTGTAAGTCAAACTATATGTCATGAGAAACGTTGGAAATGAACACAACTCCTTTCTCTCTCCGCTGCAGTCCACTCTACTCTCTGTTCGTTGGAGATCTCACACCTGAAGTGGATGACGGGATGCTGTACGAGTTCTTCTACAACCGCTATCCATCCTGTCGCGGGGGGAAGGTGGTGCTGGACGGCACGGGAAACTCCAAGTGAGTCCAGGAGGATATTATATAATCACTATAGCTGGTTTCCATACATCCAGGTTGATTTAATATAGGATGTGAGTACAATTTGACAAGGCTATTTCCAATGGTCCTCTGTAGCTCAGCTGGTAGAGCACGGCGCTTGTAACGCCAGGGTAGTGGGTTCGATCCCTGGGACCACCCATACACAAAAATGTATGCACACATGACTGTAAGTCGCTTTGGATAAAAGCGTCTGCTAAATGGCTTATTATTATTATTATTATTATTATTATTATTATTATTATTATTATTATTACATCTACTGTTACTATTACACGACTATTTATAATAGTCAAAACTTCTACACTAACAATTTTATGTTTAACTTCTTCCACTACCAAAAAAGTATTCAAAACGTAATTTGGTTAACAATTTTTAGCAGTCTTATTTAATTTTTATTTAACTAGGCAAGTCGGTTAAGAACAAATTCATATTTACAATGACGGCCTACCCGGCCAAACCCTCCCCTAACCCGGACGATGCTGGGCCAATTGTGCCCCGGTTTATGGGACTCCCAATCACGTCCGGTTGTGATACAGCCCGGGACCGAACCCGGGTCTCTAGCGTTCTAGTTATTTACTTGTCTGAACGTTTCTCTTGTTTCCAGGGGTTGTGGGTTCGTCCAGTTCCCAGACCAGAGGCTTCAGAAGCTGGCGCTGGAGGAGTGTCAGGGAGCGGTGGGGCTCGGGAGCAAACCACTACGACTGAGCCTAGCTGCTAACAAGTGAGTTGTACTTCAGTTCTCACTGTGTTACTATGTTATACGACGTCTCCAGACATGGCGTGTGTGTGTATATACCATTCGAAAAACCAGGGTTGTAGCATAACCCAATCGTTTTCCAAACTACCTTTTTATAGCCTATAAAACTGTAGCTATATTGTTTGACTATTCCCCTTGTTGGTCAGATTTTTGCAAGACCTGAGCAGAGTATCTTTCCCCAAAATAAATACGTTTTTCAACTCCTAAAGAGATGGGTTTAATAATCACTGTCCGATGCCTCGGTTACCAATAATTATCTCTCTCTCACTCACAGAACGCGTCATAATCAATCAGACAACAGGGGGTGGGGGTCACATGGAGGAGGCTACAGACACAACCAGAATCAATACAATCAGCAGCCGTATGGTGGTGGATGGGGCTCATGGGGCTACGACCAGAATGGAGGCAACTATGGCGGCTACAACTATAACCAGTATGATTACACTCAGAATCCTGTACAGGTAAGATTGCTGCCCTGCTTCCCTTTTACTGGGGATATGTGACGTAGCTCAACGGCACCTTTACTGGGGATATGTGACGTAGCTCAACGGCACCTTTACTGGGGATATGTGACGTAGCTCAACGGCACTACTACTTAGACATGCAATATTAACACCTTAATGCCTTGTGTTTTCCTTAATGTAGTTATAACTTTTCAATATACACAATCATTTTATTAACCAACTCATTTAACATTTTCAGGAAAATGAAGTTGTTGAAGATGATGGTCTGGAAGGTAGGTGGTGGTTTTTCCTACTTGTTTTTCCCCGGACTAGTGTGGCCAATTTATCTAAAAGGCTCTTGATGACATTGACTTGATGGAATTGAGGTGTTTCATAATTAAGTTAGATTGATATCCTGCATGTTCAGAGGATTTACCAGTATATGTCATTTAGCGGAGTCGGACTCATGCTCCTCGACCCAAGGGGGTATCCCCTCTTGGTCTAATGGTTAACAGAAGACTGGGGTTCAGATCCCACCTTTTGACGACAGCAGTCAACAAATAATCACTGCCAGCCTTTTCCTCCATTGTAGATCCTAACCCAGAGCTGGATGTGGTGGAAGCCAACAGGAAGTTTATGGAACACAGTGAGGAACTGTATGATGCCCTTATCCAGTGCCACTGGCAACCCTTGGAATCCTCTGAACAGGCCTTTGGAACCACGAGTAGCCTTCCAGAACCTGTCTACTGTTGAGGCATGCAATGGAATGGCAATATCCTATTTTGCCATGTTCTTTGGACTTTCCTATTATATTCTGTAGATGTTTGATCATTGAAAGGCTAAAGACACATCCCCAGTCCTTGGCCATAACTGCCATTTACTTACAGACATTATTTTTGTGTTAATTGACAAGTTTTATTTTGTGCCTCCTCTTATAAAAGTCAGTGGACACCTGGCACATGCTGTACCTAAGAATAGCTTCCTGTTTTCATTTGCTATGCTTTGCATCATCTTTGCAGTTTAGCTCGTGTCCCAAATGGCATCCTATTCTCTATTTAGTGCACTGCTTTTAGCTAGGGCCCAAAGAACTCAGGTCAAAAGTATTGCGCTATATAGGGAATAGAGTGCAATTTGGGATACAATATTTTTTCTCAATTGAGGAGTAGGTGGTTGTGTTATCTGTGGTGTTACTCTGCCTTCTGTTTCCATATGTGTTTGTGAAGGTGGAATAAACGTACAGTATCAGTCAAGTTTGGACGTACCTACTCATTCAAGGGTTTTTCTTTATTTTAAACGTTTTCTACATTGTAGAATAATAGTGAAGACATCAACACTATGAAAATAACACACATGGAATCATGTAGTAACCCAATCAAAATATGTTCTATTTTAGAGTCTTCAAAGTAGCCACCCTTTGCCTTGATGACAGCTTTGCACACTCTTGGCATTCTCTCAACCAGCTTCACCTGGAATGCTTTTCCAACAGTCTTGAAGGAGTTCCCACATATGCTGAGCACTTGTTGGCTGCTTTTCCTTCATTCTGCGGTCCAACTCATCCCAAACCATCTCAATTGGGTTGAGGTCAGTTGATTGTGGAGGCCAGGTCATCTGATGTATCACTCCATCACTATCCTTGGTAAAATAGCCCTTACACAGCCTGGAGGTGTGTTGGGTCATTGTCCTGTTGAAAATATAATGATAGTCCCACTAAGCGCAAACCAGATGGGATGGCGTATTGCTGCAGAATGTTGTGGTAGCCATGCTGGTTAAGTGTGCCTTGAATTCTAAATAAATCGGTGTCACCAGCAAAGCACCATCACACCTCCTCCATGCTAAATGGTGGGAACCACATGCGGAGATCATCCGTTCACCTACTCTGCATCTCACAAAGACAGAGGTTGGAACCAAAATTCTCACATTTGGACTCATCAGACCATAGGACAGATTTCCACCGGTCTCATGTCCATTGCGTGTGTTTCTTGGCAATTTGAGGCTGGTAACTAATGAATTTAACTCTGGGTCTTCCTTTCCTGTGTCGGTCGTCATGAGAGCCAGTTTCATAGCACTTGATGGTTTTTGCGACTGCACTTGAATACATTTTCAAACCTTGAAACTTGAAATGTTCCGTATTGACTGATCTTCATGTCTTAAAGTAATGATGACTGTCATTTCTCTTTGCTTATTTGAGCTGTTCTTGCCATAATATGGACTTGGTCTCTTACCAAATAGGGCTATTTTCTGTATACCAACCAACCCTACCTAGTCACAACAACTGATTGGCTCAAACGCATTAAGAAGGAAAGAAATTCCACAAATTAACTTTTAAGAAGGCACACCTGTTAATTGAAATGCATTCCAGGTGACTACCTCAAGAAGCTGGTTGAGAGAATGCCAAGTGTGCAAAGCTGTCAAGGCAAAGGGTGGCTACTTTGAAGAATCTCAAATATAAAATATATTTTGATTTGTTTAACACGTTTATGGTTACATGATTCCATTTGTGTTATTTCATAGTTTTGATGTCTTCACTATTTTTCTACAATGTAGAAAATAGTAAAAATAAAGGAAAAACCCTGTAATGAGTAGGTGTGTCCAAACTTTTGCCTGGTACTGTATATGTATCATGTTGCCAGGTAGAGATGTCTTACAAAATTTCCCGACCAAAATGACACGAGTTGTTTCCATAGACTGCCGAGAGTTCAGCAAGGTACAAGGTATTTTTCTATCTAAACGTTCCGAAACGTTGTGTACTGCTGAACGTGCACCGGGTCTCTGTTGCACAAAGTGAGAGGGCGCAGCATGGCTGTTTCAATTAGCAGAAAACCATGAGTCACAAGGTTTCCCAGTGACTGAACGGGAGGGATGGGCTGCCCATTGAATGAATCCCAGGGTGTACAGGATTTGAGATATTATTTTGCATGACGAGGCCTACTCTAATTTGTGTGTTTAGTTTCTGAATACGATTTTGTAGCTAATCCTCTTCTGCTCCCGAGTGAAAGTTGGGAACAGTTGTGAAAGGCCTCTTCATCTTATTTTACTTTATGTATGTACATAATGTTTTTAACAAAATAAAGTTGTTTTTTAAAAACTCATTTTATAAACAGATTTGATTGAATATCGAGTTCATTACCGTACGCCTTGCGCTAACCAACGGTTTTGTCTGTACGTAATGACGTCATTTGGCAGTTTTGGGAGGCTAGCTTCTTGACGGAGGAACAAAGTGAAACATAGCGGATGTTGTATGTGCAACAGCCCACTAAACAAGTAAGATTGGGTTATTTTCAGTTTAAACCTACGTTAATGTATAACTCGCTGTGAAATAAAAAGTCACATTTTGTTGACAAGTTTCTACAATTTGCTGGGAGCCGATTTCCGCATCTGATGGCTCTGTGCTAACAACGCTAACTTTAGCAATCAAGCTAGCTAACGTTGCTAGCTGGCTATTTTCAGCGTCATCAGAGCAGGCCTGTGTCGGCAATACAACTCCTCAATTAAATTATACAATTTGGAAACATCTCATTAACTAACTTTGTATTAATAAACAACAGGTGTCTAGTTTTGTGGAAAGCCAGTCAGTTTGTTGGCTAGTTAGCTACATAAGCTTAAGGAAGTTTGGTTAGTTAGCTAACTTCAGCTGTAAAACATCTAGCAAGCCAACTAGCTAGCCACCAAAACATACATAGCTAGTTAAATTCTGAAGAAATACCTGGCAGCAACAAGGTCTAAAGCTTGCTTGTGGTCAACTTAATCGCCTAACTACCTAGCCAGAGATTGAGTAGGTATGTGGCAGTCTGATGATGTTTTGGGAGTGAGAAACTGCTATTTCAAAATAGTGTGTCACTCAATACACTGGCCTGGCACTGTCTCACTTGGTGCTTGTTCCCTGGAACTCCCCTGTCTAATGGTGTGAGGAACAGAAAGTCGATTTCCCCAATGATTGTCCTAAATGGCTAGATAGTGTTTGCTACTAAGGGTATTTCTGAGCTGGTCGGGATGGATTGCAAAATAAGTGTGTGGAGTCATTACTTTTAACAGATACTGTTGTAATGTCATCATGCTTCACACTAAAATCAAATGTATTTGTAAATCCGTTTTACCTAATTTATAACAACAACAAAAAAACTCTAGACCACCTTTACTCCACACACAGAGATTCGTACAAAGCTCTCCCTCGCCCTCCATTTGGCAAATCTGACCATAATTCTATCATCCTGATTCCTGCTTACAAGCAAAAACTAAAGCCGGAAGTACCAGTGACTCGCTCAATACAGAAGTGGTTAGATGACGCAGATGCTAAGCTACAGGACTGTTTTGCTAGCACAGACTGGAATATGTTCCGGGATTCTTCCGATGGCATTGAGGAGTATACCACATCAGTCACTGGGTTCATCAATAAGTGCATCGATGACGTCGTCCCCACAGTGACCGTACGTACATACCCCAACCAGAAGCCATGGATTACAGGCAACATCCGCACTGAGCTAAAGGGTAGAGCTGCCGCTTTCAAGGAGCGGGACTCTAACCTGGACTCTTATAAGAAATCCCGCTATGCCCTCCAACGAACCATCAAACAGGCAAAGCATCAATACAGGACTAAGATGAAATTGTACTACACAGGATCCGATGCTCGTCGGATGTGGCAGGGCTTGCAAACTATTACAGACTACAAAGGGAAGCACAGCCGCGAGCTGCCCAGTGACACGAGCATACCAGACAAGCTAAATAACTTCTATGCTCGCTTCGAGGCAAGCAACACTGAAGCATGCATGAGAGCATCAGCTGTTCCGGATGACTGTGTGATCACGCTCTCTTTAGCCGATGTGAGTAAGATCTTTAAACAGGTCAACATTCACAACGCTGCAGGGCCAGACGGATTACCAGGACGTGTACTCAGAGCATGCGCTGACCAACTGGCAAGTGGTTTCACTGACATTTTCAACCAGTCCCTGACTGAGTCTGTAATACCAACATGTTTCAAGCAGACCACCATAGTCCCTGTGCCCAAGAACACTAAGGTAACCTGCCTAAATGATTACCGACCCGTAGCACTCACGTCTGTAGCCATGAAGTGCTTTGAAAGGCTGGTCATGGCTCACATCAACACCATTATCCCAGAAACCCTAGACCCACTACAATTTGCATACCGCCCCAACAGATCCACAGATGATGCAATCTCTATTGCACTCCACACTGCCCTTTCCCACCTGAACAAAAGGAACGCCTACGTGAGAATGCTATTCATTGACTACAGCTCAGCGTTCAACACCATAGTGCCCTCTAAGCTCATCACTAAGCTAAGGACTCTGGGACTGAACACCTCCCTCTGGAACTGGATCCTGGACTTCCTGATGGGCCGCCCCCAGGTGGTAAGGGTAGGTAACAACACATCTGCCACGCTGATCCTCAACACGGGGGCCCCTCAGGGGTGCGTGCTCAGTCCCCTCCTGTACTCCCCGTTCACCCATGACTGCATGGCCAAGCACGACTCCAACACCATCATTAAGTTTGCCGACGACACAACAGTGGTAGGCCTGATCACGACAACAATGAGACAGCCTATAGGGAGGAGGTCAGAGACCTGGCCGTGTGGTGCCAGGATAACAACCTCTCCCGCAACGTGATCAAGACAAAGGAGATGATTGTGGACTACAGGAAAAGGAGGACCGAGCACACCCCCATTCTCATCGACAGGGCTATAGTGGAGCAGGTTGAGAGCTTCAAGTTCCTTGGTGTCCACATCACCAAAAAACGATCATGGTCCAAACACACCAAGACAGTCGTGAAGAGGGCACGACAAAGCCTATTCCCCCTCAGGAGACTGAAAAGGTTTGGCATGGGTCCTCAGATTCTCAAAAAGTTCTACACCTGCACCATCGAGAGCATCCTGACTGGTTGCATCACCGCCTGGTATGGCAACTGCTCGGTCTCCGACCGCAAGGCACTACAGAGGGTAGTGCGTACGGCCCAGTACATCACTGGGGCGACGCCCACAGTCCAATGGCCGCGAGCTTTACACCACTCCAGCAGATGCTTGACATTGCGCATGGTGATCTTAGGCTTGTGTGCTGCTGCTCGGCCATGGAATCTCATTTCATGAAGCTCCCGACGTGTGCTGACGTTGCTTCCAGAGACAGTTTAGTTGAAAATCTTCAGTACGGGCCATTCTACTGCCAATGTTTGTCTATGGAGATTGCATGGCTGATTGCATACCTGTCAGCAATGGGTGTGGCTGAGATAGCCGAATCCCTACATTTTGAAGGGGTGTCCACATATATTTGTATATACAGTGCATACAGTATTCAGACCTCTTGACTTTTTCCACATTTTGTTACGTTACAGCCTTATTCTAAAATTGTTTAAATTGTTTTTTTCCCCTCATCAATCTACACACAATACCCCATAATGACAAAACAAAAACTGTTTTTTAGAAATATCACATTTACATAAGTATTCAGACCCTTTACTCAATACTTTGTTGAAGCACCTTTCGCAGAGATTACACCCTCGAGTTTTCTTGGGTGTGACGCTACAAGCTTGGCATACCTGTATTTGGAGTTCCTCCCATTCTTCTCTGAAGATCCTCTCAAGCTCTGTCAGCACAGCTCTTTTCAGGTCTCTCCAGAGATGTTATATCAGGTTCAAGTCCAGGCTCTGGCTGGGCCACTCAAGGACATTCAAAGACTTGTCCCGAAGCCACTCCTGCGTTGTCTTGGCTGTGTGCTTAGGGTCGTTGTCCTGTTGGAAGGTGAGCCTTCGCCCTAGTATGAGGTCCTGAGCGGTTTTCATCAAGGATCTCTCTGTACATTGCTCCGTTCATCTTTCCCTCGATCCTGACTAGTCTCCCAGTCCCTGCCGCTGAAAAACATCCCCACAGCATGATGCTGCCACCACCTTGCTTGACCGTAGGGATGGTGCCAGGTTTCCTCTAGACGTGACGCTTGTCATTCAGGCCAAAGAGTTCAATCTTGGTTTCATCAGACCAGAGAATCTTGTTTCTCATGGTCTGAGCGTCCTTTAAGTGCCTTTTGGCAAACTCCAAGTGGGCTGTCATGTGCTTTTTACTGAGGAGTGGCTTCCATAAAGGCCTGATTGGTGGAGTGCTGCAGAGATGGTTGTCCTTCTGGAAGATTCTCCCATCTCCACAGAGGAACTCTGGAGCTCTGTCAGAGTGACCACCGGGTTCTTGGATTGCTCTACGGACAATTCCTTCGACCTCATGGCTTGGTTTTTGCTCTGACATGCACTGTCAACTGTGGGACCTTATATAGACAGGTGTGTGCCTTTCCAAATCATATCCAATCAATTGAATTTACCACAGGAGGACTCCAATCAAGTTGTAGAAACATATCAAGGATGATCAATGGAAACAGGATGCACCTGAGCTCAATTTCGAGTCTCATAGCAAAGGGTCTGAATACTTATGTAAATAAGGTATTTCTGTTTTTTTATTTTATTTAAATTTGCAAACATAACAAAACCAACTGTTTTTGCTTTGTCATGATGGGTATTGTGTGTAGGTTGATGAGGGAAAATAATAACTTAATCCATTTTAGAATAAGGCCGTAAAGTAACAAAATGTGGGAAAAGGGAAGGGGTCTGTATGTTTTGAATACTTTCCGAATGTACATCATGGCCTATTCTCCATTATTAACAGCTGGGAAGGACTTTTAGGCTGTGTCCCAAATTGCACCCTATGTGTATCTCTGTACTCAATGATGTCTTGATAACAAAACCTAAAACAACTTGACCTCTCCCAGAGTTTTCCCGATACACATGCCACGCAGCCCCCCAACAGTCTTCACTCTGAGGCCTAAGAGCACGCCACACTGGCAGCAATGTCTTACAGTAAAGCAGACGGGTATCGCACCCAGCCACGGGACTCCAACACCCTCATCCAGACATGCAGCTCCAACATCCAGAAGATCACACAGAACAGTAAGTATTGCTGCAGAAAGAGAAGAGTTGATGTGATGAAGGTCATTCGGTCAATACTTTGTAATGATCTATGCTAGATGTATCTATATACAGTCTACAGTTTAGAGGATGTATATTTTCTCCTTCCCCAGCTGCTCAGATAAAGAGCATGGTGAATCAGCTGGGGACGAGGCAAGACACCAGCGAACTGCAGGACCGTCTGTAAGTCTTCTCAAAATGTTTTTGCTTGTACATACATACACTGACAAACATATTAATGTACATATATATACAGTGACAAATGTATTAATATACTGTGACGTCACGAGAGGCTACACAGCTTTCAGCGGGATTGCTCAAGTAGTGCAAGGAGACAAGGTTCAAACAAAACAAGGATTTTATTATAGGTCTTGGGAAATTAACGAAAATATAACAAAATTCTGTTCTCTTGTGGCTCTTTAAGGGTTAACAGTTCAGGGATGTCTCTTCCACATCCAAAATCATAATTCTCACTCGCTCAGATAACTTTTCCCCAGCCTTACTGTAGTCCACGTTGCAGCTAGTGGCCAACCCAGCAAAAAAGTCCTTCCAAATGTCTCTCACGTATTTCCACAGGTGCATATATCCAAAGGTGAGTATTTCCCAAAGGTAAGTATCTCCAAATCCTTATATTCCTCATGGAAGTGGACGTGCAGCACTCTTGTCCTCCAGAGAGCCCAGGTTGGAGACTGTGTCTCTTCCCTTCCCAAACCTTCAGCTCATCAGCTCCTCATTTGTTTCAGCTGCGTGGGAAGATTGGCCATAGAGGGGTGGAGTTCCCGACCATACCAGCAGATGGAGCCATAGCTGTCTGGGTTTGCAGCCACCTCAGGGGGATGTAACGTCCCTCCAGGACACAGCCTCTCGTGACATCACAATACATACAGCACATACACTGACAAACATATGAATGCACTGGATACAGAACAGAACGTGTGTGTGTGTGTGTGTGTGTGTGTGTGTGTTCTATGTTACTCTCTGAGAGTTGACCATCTCCTTGACTGACTCTGGACATCGGTTCATTCAGGCAGCAGATACAGCACTTTACCAACCAGCTGGCCAAGGAGACCAACAAGCACCTGAAAGACCTGGGCGCCGTCTCACTATCTTCAGCACCTTCGGAGCAGGTCAGTATCTGTTCCAATGACTTTGTGTGTGGGACGGACTTCCCAACAATGACTTTGGGTAACCTTTGTGTGTTTTGAATGGCTCCGGGTTGAAGTTTCCCATAGGTACAGATCTAGCATCAGCGTCCTCTCCTCCCCTATCCTAACCTTACCCATTAGTGGGGGAAATGCAAAACTGACCCAAGATCAGTATCTAGGGGGAACTCCACCCTACACCACTCTGTCACAGTGACAATGTGTTTGAATTAAACCATTTCTTCTTCTCTCAACCCACAGAGACAACAGAAGATCCAGAAGGAACGGCTGATGAGTGATTTCTCCGCTGCCCTCAACAACTTCCAGGCCATACAGCGCCAGGCGGCAGAGAAGGAGAAGGAGTCTGTGGCCAGAGCCAGAGCTGGTTCCCGTCTCTCTGTAAGACTTTGAAAAATGCAGATAGAAAAAATGGATGGAATGCTGAGTTATGTCATACCATTGGCAGGTTTTCTATGATCAAACTTCAAGTGATGTCTGGTTCCTCTCTGTCAGGCTGAAGATGGTACCTCTGAGGAACAGCTCGTGTCTTTTGATAAGTAGGTTCAAGCTTCTCTCTCAAAGGAGGTTGTTTTGATATTTTTCTACTCCAGGATATGGTTCCTGGATGGTTCCTGGTTTCTGAAATATTGTTTGTATCTCCTTATCTCCGTACAAGTGTTTTCTCTCTCACTCTTTCTTTTCTGTAGCCAAGAAGATTGGGGTCAGACAACCACACAGACGACGGAGGAGGCCATAACAGAAGAGGACTTGGAGCTTATCAAGGAGAGAGAGACCAACATCAGACAGCTGGAGGTGAGTCTCCCGCTGTCTCTCTCTGTCTCCCCCCCCCTCTCCAATCTGATACGGTGGTATCAAATGGCACCCTATTCCCTACATTGTTAAATGGGGCGCTGGTCAAAACTAATGCACTGGGGAATAGGGGTGCAGCCAGCCAGTGCCTGGGGAGCAGACCAATGCCTAGGCTCATCACATGGCATAAACAGGAATGCATTACCTTTCTCATTGAGTTGTGCATTATTTTAGCATTACCGTTTTATTGAGTTATGTTGTGTTATTTCAGCATGACCTTTTATTGAGTTATGTTGTGTTATTTCAGCATATCCTTTTTATTGGTTATGTTGTGTTATTTTAGCATTACCTTTTTATTGAGTTGTGTTGTTTTAGCGTGACCTTTTTATTGAGTTATGTTGTGTTATTTCAGTCTGACATCTTGGATGTGAACCAGATCTTCAAGGACCTAGCTGTGATGATCCATGATCAGGGAGAGATGATTGGTGAGTCCAATCACTGTTGTTGTACTGGAGTCCAGTGCCCAATCAGTGACTTCCTTCATAAAAACCACCGCTCTGAAACATGATTTGAACTCTCTAAAAATAAGATTTGGTTTCCCTCTATGCACATGCTTAAAGTTAGACTGCTGACCCCAAAACATCTGTATTATTCTAGCCACTCTGCTGATTGTCATGTTTGAATATACAGTGTCTTCAGAACGTATTCATACCCCTTGACTAATTCCACATTTTGTTGTTGCTGAATTCAAAATGGATTAAATTGATTTATTTTCTCACCCATCTACACACAATACCCCATAATGGCAAAAATGAAATTGTAGCAAATGTATTGAAAATGAAATACAGAAATATCTCATTTACATAAGTATTCACACCCCTGAGTCAATACTTTGTAGAAGCACCTTTGGCAGCGATTACAGCTGTGAGTCTTTCTGGGTAAAACATTTGCCCATTATTCTTTTTTAAGTTCTTCAAGCTCTACTGCTGAAAGTTTAATTCATATTCCAGTGTCTGGTGGAAAGCAGACTGAACCAGGTTTTCCTCTACGATTTTGCCTGTGCTTAGCTCCACTCTGTTTATCCTGAAAAACTCCCCAGTCCTTAACAATTACAAGCATACCCATAACATGATGCAGCCACCAGTATGCTTGAAAATATGGAGAGTGGTACTCAGTAATGTGTTGTATTGGATTTTCCCCAAACATAACACTTTGTATTCAGGACAAAAAGTTAATTGCTTTGACACATTTGTTGCAATATTACTTTAGTGCCTTGTTGCAAACAGGATGCGTGTTTTGAAATATTTGTATTCTGTACAGGCTTCCTTCTTTTCACTCTGTCAATTAGGTTAGGATTGTGGGGTAACTACAATGTTGTTGATCCATCCTCAGTTTTCTCCTATCACAGCCATTGAATTCTTGTCATTTTTTAAAAGTCACATGGTGAAATCGCTGAGCGGTGTCCATCCTCTCCGGCAACTGAGTTAGGAAGGACGTCTATATATTTGTAGTGACTGGGGTGTATTGATACACCATCCAAAGTGTAATTGATAACTACTCCATGCTCAAAGGGATATTCAATGTCTGCTTTTTTTTTACCCATCTACCAATAGGGTCCCTTCTTTGCAAGGCATTGGAAAACCTCCCTGGTCTTTGAGGTTGAATCTGTGTTTGGAATTCACTGCTCGACTGAGGGACCTTACAATTATCTGTATGTGTGTGGTACAGAGATGAGGTAGTCATTCAAAATGCATGTTAAGCACTATTATTGTACACAGAGTGAGTCCATGCAACTTATGTGACTTGTTAAGCACTTAAAAAAAAATAATCCTGAATTGATTTAGGCTTGCCATAACAAAGGGGTTGAACACTTGTTGACTCAAGACATTTCAGCTTTTCGTTTTTAATTAATTTGTACAAATTTCTAAAAACATAATTCCACTTTGACATTATGGGGCCATTGTGTGTAGGTCATAGACACAAAATATCTATTTAAACCATTTTAAATTCAAGCTGTAACACAACAAAATGTGGAAAAAGTAGAGGGGTGTGAATGCGTTCTGAAGGCAATGTACATATGTGTTAAAGAAGCAAAGCTGAGGCACCATGAGGCGGTGACAAGCTGAGCCTGTGTGTCTAATCCTCTGTGTTTCCACCACAGACAGCATAGAGGCCAACGTGGAGAGTGCTGAGGTCCACGTAGACCGAGGGACGGAACAGCTCCAGAGGGCCGCGTACTATCAGGTAAGAGGAAGTATCACTGTTGCAGAGTAAGTCACTGTGTCCACTGCTAGCTAGCGATGGCTGCCGATTTTAAAAATGAGAGAGCCTATTCATTTTCAATAGAAGGAAAGCGTCTCGCGCCGAACTGAGTGTGAACAGAACAATAAGCAGAACATTATGCAAATATCCCGGCGATATCATGGCACGATTATATAATGGTGCAGCTGACCAATCGAGGATCGTTATAGTGCTTTGATTGGCTGTTGATGCCTAGCACTGGCACTGGTAGTCTACCAGTGGTGTGTAGTGGTGCCTCGAGAAGTGGGTAAACTCTCATTTCCCAAATGGCCCGCCCGGTGTAGGAATGGCAACCTGTGTGAAATATTATGAGAGACAGTGACGTACTCTGAGTGACCTACAATCACGGCAATGAGAAATACATCCACCGTGATATCCGGAATTAAATAACAGGCCTATCCCTTATGGCTGTTATGTCAGGCTAAGGGACCTGAGGTAAGAAAAGGAACAGCTTTCTGTGGTGGTGCGTTACATGAGAACGGGATACTCGAGGAGTTCCTACACGTCACAGCAGCTAAAGGCTCGGATGCTAGTCGCTGCTGAGATCAGTATCCTACAACGAAGCGCTTGAAGGGAGCAGTCAGTCATCTCTGTATCGTGCTAGAGGAGATTTATGGGAAACAAAACCAGGTCTAGGGTACATTCACTACCATACACCATGGTTTCCACATATTTCTACCCTGATATTACTATTCTTGTGTAACTTTTCTGTTCTAGGCTGTGGTCTTTGCCAGATTATTTCTGTAGGCTATTTAGTCTACGATGGGGAATGGTGGCTATCTGTTCAGCTCAGGACCCTGGTCTAAACGCCATAGCCTGTCCCCTAAGCTCTTCTATAGTGAAGAAAAACAAAGAGTCTAAACTGTAGAACTCTTGTGACATGGGGATACATGCACAGTTCTCCTTGTGAATGTCAGGAGTCTGAGAACAGAACAGAGCGGAGTGCGTAGCGGTCCGGTGCTGAAGCGGTCCGGTGCTGAAGCGGTCCAGTGCTGAAGCGGTCCGGTGCTGAAGCGGTCCGGTGCTGAAGCTCTGAAGCGGTCCGGTGCTGAAGTCTTTTGGTCCGACTTTCGCCGGTTCAACCAGCGCCGGGCCCAAGCCACATTACCTGGTGCTGAATAATATAAGCTTATTCTATGGTTTCACACTCGCGCTTTTCACACCAATATATTGCCAAACATTTTACCGATTTGCATTTGTGTAGGCTACGTTGTGCATGATTGATACGGCGTGCACCCTGCACTACACTACTTTGATACGCATCAGTGGGGATTGACAAGTGAGTACACGCAATGCCCACTGAAAAATAAGTGGCTATACAGCTTATCCCCTCCACTACACCACTGAGCACGACCTAGCATGCTGTGCGTTTGCTGCTTGAAAACAATGGCTCGCATAGCGTTGAACTGTCAAATAGAGCGTTTCATCCCCAGTAACAGGTAACATTTAAATGAATTGGCTCCATGCTGTTTCTGCACGTCAACTGTCACCAACCCTCTGCTCTGTTTCTCCCCTCAGCAAAAGTCCCGTAAGAAGATGTGTATCCTGGCTGTGGTCTTGTCCATAGTGTTGACCATAGTGGGCATCATCATCTGGCAAGCCACCAAATGAAAAGAGAGACCCAACCCTCCTATCTTTCACATCTTTATTTATTTCATCCCCCCCGACTAGCTCACTGTTGGCAGGGTCAGGGGTCAGGGGTCAGTGGAGTGGCATCAGGGCAAAGGGATGGGTCTGGGATGTAACCTTACCTGTTACCTGACATTCCCCACCTGAGCTCAAGGCCTCCAGCTAACCTCCTCTCTCATTTACCCTGAGACAACGCGCAGTAGTATTTATATTCAAATGAAGAGGAGTATTGGAGTAAAATGGGGCGGGAGAGTGGATTAATATAAAGATATTCTGTTTCATTTCATTTTACTTGTGATATTTACTACACTAACATTCATTGTATTTCCAAACACATAATTATTGTTATACATATCATTGTTGATGAACTATTATATAAGAAATGGGGACAGACACCAATATGAGAAAAAAAATACAACTGTTTATGTAAATGAATCTCTGGGTTTTTAGGGGGGGGAAATGATTTTGGTAACCTGTCCATTTCCGGCACCTTTCTGGTATGTAAACAGTTTAGAGTGCCACACTCCATTCAAGTTATAGGAGAGGTTTCCTGGACACAGATTAAGCCTAGTCATGGACTCAAAATAATCTTCGCTGGAGATTTTTCCATTGAGCTTGCTTCTTAGTCCAGGACTAGTCTTAATCTGTGTCCAGGAAACCAGGCCATAGTCCTTATAATTGTTCAGGTGAGATCAGGTTCTGATAGAAAAACCATTGTTTTATCCAACTGTGTACATGATAATATCAAACTCTGGTCGTAATAAACACATTTATAAACACTGTTGAAAGAACAAACCTCTATAAGCAGTTTCCAAAAACACAGATTTAAGCTTCAAATTATTTGTAATTATGTTCTGGCCCCTTGACCATCCGCTCAAGCAAAAAATCGGCCCGCTGCTCAAATCTAGTTGATGATCCCTGTTGTAGATGGTGTTCACTGGATAAGATGATCATAGTTGTAGATGGTGTTCACTGGATAAGATGATCATAGTTGTAGATGTGCTGTAAAAATGCGTTTATGACTGATGTTCACGTTATGATGCAACTCTTTGTATTTATTCCAAAATCTTGGACTATAAACCATTATGATGACAATATTCTGGTTAAGAAAAAAAGATATGTTAAATGCAACCACAGTTTTAAAACAAAACAAAATGTAATTGTCTACCTGTTTTTTTTTATTGTTTTTTTTTATATATTACTTCTATCATTATGCTTAAAATAAAAACATTGTCTTAAACACAAGTTCCTTTTGTGAGACTTTTTATCGTGACTTTTCCTTCCAAATAGACAATAGTGTAAATATGATGACCGTTGTACCTTGTAAAGCATGTGCATATTTGTTAATCTTTTTCTGATCCAACTTATATTTATATATATATATTTTTTTTCTATTTTAGGGGGTAGATCAGCTTTAATATTGCAGATAGATTGTGGCTTCCAACAATGTAATTGTCTGCATCCAATCCCCCATATATTTCTTCGTAAATATATATATATATATATATATATATATATATATATATATAAAGTGAGGGGGAAAAAAGTATTTGATCCCCTGCTGATTTTGTACGTTTGCCCACTGACAAAGACATGATCAGTCTATAATTTTATTGGTAGGTTTATTTGAACAGTGAGAGACAGAATAACAACAAAAAAATCCAGAAGAACGCATGTCAAAAATGTTATGAATTGATTTGCATTTTAATGAGGGAAATAAGTATTTGACCCCTCTGCAAAACATGACTTAGTACTTGGTGGCAAAACCCTTGTTGGCAATCACAGAGGTCAGACGTTTCTTGTAGTTGGCCACCAGGTTTTCACACATCTCTGGAGGGATTTTGTTCCACTCCTCTTTGCAGATCTTCTCCAAGTCATTCATGTTTCGAGGCTGACGTTTGGCAACTCGAACCATCAGCTCCCTCCACAGATTTTCTATGGGATTAAGGTCTGGAGACTGGCTAGGCCACTCCAGGACCTTAATGTGCTTCTTCTTGAGCCACTCCTTTGTTGCCTTGGCCGTGTGTTTTGGGTCATTGTCATGCTGGAATATCCATCCACGACCCATTTTCAATGCCCTGGCTGAGGGAAGGAGGTTCTCACCCAAGATTTGACGGTACATGACGCCGTCCATCGTCCCTTTGATGCGGTGAAGTTGTCCTGTCCCCTTAGCAGAAATACACCCCCAAAGCATAATGTTTCCACCTCCATGTTTGACGGTGGGGATGGTGTTCTTGGGGTCATAGGCAGCATTCCTCCTCCTCCAAACACGGCGAGTTGAGTTGATGCCAAAGAGCTCGATTTTGGTTTCATCTGACCACAACACTTTCACCCAGTTCTCCTCTGAATCATTCAGATGTTCATTGGCAAACTTCAGACGGGCCTTTTATATGTGCTTTCTTGAGCAGGGGAACTTGCGGGTGCTGCAGGATTTCAGTCCTTCACGGCGTAGTGTGTTACCAATTGTTTTCTTGGTGACTATGGTCCCAGCTGCCTTGAGATCATTGACAAGATCCTCCCGTGTAGTTCTGGGCTGATTCCTCACCGTTCTCATGATCATTGCAACTCCACAAGGTGAGATCTTGCATGGAGCCCCAGGCCGAGGGAGATTGACAGTTCTTCTGTGTTTCTTCCATTTGTGAATAATCGCACCAACTGTTGTCACCTTCTCACCAAGCTGCTTGGCGATGGTCTTGTAGCCCATTCCAGCCTTATGTAGGTCTACAATATTGTCCCTGACATCCTGGAGAGCTCTTTGGTCTTGGCCATGGTGGAGAGTTTGGAATCTGATTGATTGATTGCTTCTGTGGACCGGTGTCTTTTATACAGGTAACAAACTGAGACTAGGAGCACTCCCTTTAAGAGTGTGCTCCTAATCTCAGCTCGTTACCTGTATAAAAGACACCTGGGAGCCAGAAATTCTGGATTTTGTTGTTGTTATTCTGTCTCTCACTGTTCAAATAAACCTACCATTAAAATTATAGACTGATCATTTCTTTGTCAGTGGGTAAAAATACAAAATCAGCAGGGGATCAAATACTTTTTTCCCTCAGTGTATGTAAAATATATAGTTTTTTAAATATATTTTCCTTTATTATTTTCCCCTAACCCTACCATCCCTCCCCTAATTGGAGTAAACTAATGGACAACAACACTTAGGCTTCTACTTCCAGCTTATACATACTATATACATTTTACGGACACAGTATATTTGACAATAGTTATCTTTTGCTTGTTTTTAGTCCCATCCTTCAGCAACCCTCAAACCCTCCCATCTATCTCTGAAGACCACCCAACTGTGCTGTTTCACAAATGTTCTGAACCTATATACATTTTACAGACACAGTATATTTTACATGAGTTATATTATTATTTTTTGTCCCACCCTTCAGCTCCACTTAACCCCTCCCATCTATCTCTGAACACCATCCAGTTTTGATTTCTATTTGCCATATATTTTTCAACTGTGCTATGATGTTTCACAAAAGTTCGGAACCTTTCTATTCTCATAGTTTCTACCGATTGTAAATTAAATAAACATTTTTGCTATTATTATATTATTGATCGATTGACTATGCCTTTTTAAATTACTCAGCAGTGCTATTCACAGAGTTAGCTCCAGGTAAATGTTGCAATTCTTCAGCCATTCCTGAACCTGCAACCAAAAACAAGCCAAAACAAATTATCTAATGATTCTGTCTCCTCACAGCAAAATCTGCAGAGCTGGGATGGTTGTATCCCCCATATACAGTGGGGAGAACAAGTATTTGATACACTGCCGATTTTGCAGGTTTTCCTACTTACAAAGCATGTAGAGGTCTGTCATTTTTATCATAGGTACACTTCAACTGTGAGAGACGGAATCTAAAACAAAAATCCATAAAATCACATTGTATGATTTTTAAGTAATTAATTTGCATTTAATTGCATGACATAAGTATTTGATACATCAGAAAAGCAGAACTTAATATTTGGTACAGAAACCTTTGTTTGCAATTACAGAGATCATACGTTTCCTGTAGGTCTTGACCAGGTTTGCACACACTTCAGCAGGGATTTTGGCCCACTCCCCCATACAGACCTTCTCCAGATCCTTCAGGTTTCAGGGCTGTCGCTGGGCAATACGGACTTTCAGCTCCCTCCAAAGATGTTCTATTGGGTTCAGGTCTGGAGACTGGCTAGGCCACTCCAGGACCTTGAGATGCTTCTTACGGAGCCACTCCTTAGTTGACCTGGCTGTGTGTTTCGGGTCGTTGTCATGCTGGAAGACCCAGCCACGACCCATCTTCAATGCTCTTACTGACGGAAGGAGGTTGTTGGCCAAGATCTCGCGATACATGGCCCCATCCATCCTCCCCTCAATACGGTGCAGTCATCCTGTCCCCTTTGCAGAAAAGCATCCCCAAAGAATGATGTTTCCACCTCCATGCTTCACGGTTGGGATGGTGTTCTTGGGGTTGTACTCATCCTTCTTCTTCCTCCAAACACGGCGAGTGGAGTTTAGACCAAAAAGCTCAATTTCTGTCTCATCAGACCACATGACCTTCTCCTATTCCTCCTCTGGATCATCCAGATGGTCATTGGCAAACTTCAGACGGGCCTGGACATGCGCTGGCTTGAGCAGGGGGACCTTGCGTGCGCTGCAGGATTTTAATCCATGACGGCGTAGTGTGTTACTAATGGTTTTCTTTGAGACTGTGGTCCCAGCTCTCTTCAGGTCATTGACCAGGTCCTGCCGTGTAGTTCTGGGCTGATCCCTCACCTTCCTCATGATCATTGATGCCCCACAAGGTGAGATCTTGCATGGAGCCCCAGACCGAGGGTGATTGACCATCATCTTGAACTTCTTCCATTTTCTAATAATTGCGCCAACAATTGTTGCCTTCTCACCAAGCTGCTTGCCTATTGTCCTGTAGCCCATCCCAGCCTTGTGCAGGTCTACAATTGTATCCCTGATGTCCTTACACAGCTCTCTGGTCTTGGCCATTGTGGAGAGGTTGGAGTCTGTTTGATTGAGTGTGTGGACAGGTGTCTTTTATACAGGTAACGAGTTCAAACAGGTGCAGTTAATACAGGTAATGAGTGGAGAACAGGAGGGCTTCTTAAAGAAAAACTAACAGGTCTGTGAGAGCTGGAATTCTTACTGGTTGGTAGGTGATCAAATACTTATGTCATGCAATAAAATGCAAATTAATTACTTAAAAATCATACAATGTGATTTTCTGGATTTTTGTTTTAGATTCTGTCTCTCACAGTTGAAGTGTACCTATGATAAAAATTACAGACCTCTACATGCTTTGTAAGTAGGAAAACCTGCAAAATCGGCAGTGTATCAAATACTTGTTCTCCCCACTGTATACAGTGGGGGAAAAAAGTATTTAGTCAGCCACCAATTGTGCAAGTTCTCCCACTTAAAAAGATGAGAGAGGCCTGTAATTTTCATCATAGGTACACGTCAACTATGACAGACAAAATGAGAAAGAAAAAATCCAGAAAATCACATTGTAGGATTTTTAATGAATTTATTTGCAAATTATGGTGGAAAATAAGTATTTGGTCAATAACAAAAGTTTCTCAATACTTTGTTATATACCCTTTGTTGGCAATGACACAGGTCAAACGTTTTCTGTAAGTCTTCACAAGGTTTTCACACACTGTTGCTGGTATTTTGGCCCATTCCTCCATGCAGATCTCCTCTAGAGCAGTGATGTTTTTTGGGCTGTCGCTGGGCAACACGGACTTTCAACTCCCTCCAAAGATTTTCTATGGGGTTGAGATCTGGAGACTGGCTAGGCCACTCGAGGACCTTGAAATGCTTCTTACGAAGCCACTCCTTCGTTGCCCGGGCGGTGTGTTTGGGATCATTGTCATGCTGAAAGATCCAGCCACGTTTCATCTTCAATGCCCTTGCTGATGGAAGGAGGTTTTCACTCAAAATCTCACGATACATGGCCCCATTCATTCTTTCCTTTACACGGATCAGTCGTCCTGGTCCCTTTGCAGAAAAACAGCCCCAAAGCATGATGTTTCCACCCCCATGCTTCACAGTAGGTATGGTGTTCTTTGGATGCAACTCAGCATTCTTTGTCCTCCAAACACGACGAGTTGAGTTTTTACCAAAAGTTCTATTTTGGTTTCATCTGACCATATGACATTCTCCCAATCCTCTTCTGGATCATCCAAATGCACTCTAGCAAACTTCAGACGGGCCTGGACATGTACTGGCTTAAGCAGGGGGACACGTCTGGCACTGCAGGATTTGAGTCCCTGGCGGCGTAGTGTGTTACTGATGGTAGGCTTTGTTACTTTGGTCCCAGCTCTCTGCAGGTAATTCACTAGGTCCCCCCGTGTGGTTCTGGGATTTTTGCTCACCGTTCTTGTGATCATTTTGACCCCACGGGGGTGAGATCTTGCGTGGAGCCCCAGATCGAGGAAGATTATCAGTGTTCTTGTATGTCTTCCATTTCCTAATAATTGCTCCCACAGTTGATTTCTTCAAACCAAGCTGCTTACCTATTGCAGATTCAGTCTTCCCAGCCTGGTGCAGGTCTACAATTTTGTTTCTGGTGTCCTTTGACAGCTCTTTGGTCTTGGCCATAGTGGAGTTTGGAGTGTGACTGTTTGAGGTTGTGGACAGGTGTCTTTTATACTGATAACAAGTTCAAACAGGTGCCATTAATACAGGTAACGAGTGGAGGACAGAGGAGCCTCTTAAAGAAGAAGTTACAGGTCTGTGAGAGCCAGAAATCTTGCTTGTTTGTAGGTGACCAAATACTTATTTTCCACCATAATTTGCAAATAAATGCATTAAAAATCCTACAATGTGATTTTCTGGATTTTTTTCTCTCAATTTGTCTGTCATAGTTCACGTGTACCTATGATGAAAATTACAGGCCTCTCTCATCTTTTTAAGTGGTAGAACTTGCACAATTGGTGGCTGACTAAATACTTTTTTCCCCCACTGTATATATATATACACTGCTCAAAAAAATAAAGGGAACACTTAAACAACACAATGTAACTCCAAGTCAATCACACTTCTGTGAAATCAAACTGTCCACAGAGGAAGCAACACTGATTGACAATAAATTCCACATGCTGTTGTGCAAATGGAATAGACAACAGGTGGAAATTATAGGCAATTAGCAAGACACCCCCAATAAAGAAGTGGTTCTGCAGGTGGTGACCACAGACCACTTCTCAGTTCCTATGCTTCCTGGCTAATGTTTTGGTCACTTTTGAATGCTGGCGGTGCTTTCACTCTAGTGGTAGCATGAGACGGAGTCTACAACCCACACAAGTGGCTCAGGTAGTGCAGCTCATCCAGGATGGCACATCAATGCGAGCTGTGGCAAGAAGGTTTGCTGTGTCTGTCAGCGTAGTGTCCAGAGCATGGAGGTGCTACCAGGAGACAGGCCAGTACATCAGGAGACGTGGAGGAGGCCGTAGGAGGGCAACAACCCAGCAGTAGGACCGCTACCTCCGCCTTTGTGCAAGGAGGAGCACTGCCAGAGCCCTGCAAAATGACCTCCAGCAGGCCACAAATGTGCATGTGTCTGCTCAAACGGTCAGAAACAGACTCCATGAGGGTGGTATGAGAGCCCGACGTCCACAGGTGGGGGTTGTGCTTACAGCCCAACACCGTGCAGGACGTTTTGGCATTTGCCAGAGAACACCAAGATTGGCAAATTCGCCACTGGCGCCCTGTGCTCTTCACAGATGAAAGCAGATTCACACTGAGCACATGTGACAGAGTCTGGAGACGCCGTGGAGAACGTTCTGCTAACTGCAACATCCTCCAGCATGACCGGTTTGGTGGTGGGTCAGTCATGGTGTGGGGTGGCATTTCTTTGGAGGGCCGCACAGCCCTCCATGTGCTCGCCAGAGGTAGCCTAACTGCCATTAGGTACCGAGATGAGATCCTCAGACCCCTTGTGAGACCATATGCTGGTGCGGTTGGCCCTGGGTTCCTCCTAATGCAAGACAATGCTAGACCTCATGTGGCTGGAGTGTGTCAGCAGTTCCTGCAAGAGAAAGGCATTGATGCTATGGACTGGCCCGCCCGTTCCCCAGACCTGAATCCAATTGAGCACATCTGGGACATCATGTCTCGCTCCATCCACCAACGCCACGTTGCACCACAGACTGTCCAGGAGTTGGCGGATGCTTTAGTCCAGGTCTGGGAGGAGATCCCTCAGGAGACCATCCGCCACCTCATCAGGAGCATGCCCAGGCGTTGTAGGGAGGTCATACAGGCACGTGGAGGCCACACACACTACTGAGCCTAATTTTGTCTTGTTTTAAGGACATTACATCAAAATTGGATCAGCCTGTAGTGCGGTTTTCCACTTTAATTTTGAGGGTGACTCCAAATCCAGACCTCCATGGGTTGATAAATTTGATTTCCATTGATAATTTTTGTGTGATTTTGTTGTCAGCACATTCAACTATGTAAAGAAAAAAGTATTTAATAAGATTATTTCATTCATTCAGATCTAGGATGTGTTGTTTAAGTGTTCCCTTTATATATATATATATAACATTCTATTGGTTGCAATAATTTTGTATAAGAATTTAAATAGAAAAACTCTTAAGTTTTGAACCCAGCGTCGTTTTGTGTGTCAGTTCATAAACCAAGTGCCATGGAAATCAGTACATCGAAAATCTCTTCCCAACTATTTTGCAAGTTCCTTACTTTCACCCCCTTCCACTTGCTTCTTCCATTTTTGCAGTAATGCTGCAATTACATGGTTGTAATTTTGAGTGCTTTCGGAAAGTATTCATACCAATTTACTTTTCCACATTTTGTTACGTTACAGCCTTATTCTAAGATGGATTAAATAAAAATATTTCCTCATCAATCTACACACAATACCCATAATGACGAAGCAAAAACAGGTTTGTAGAAATGTTTGCAAAGGTATTAAAAATAGAACTTATTAACATAAGTATTCAGACCCTTTGTTATGAGACTCGAAATTGAGCTCAGGTGCATCCTGTTTCCATTGATCATCCTTGAGATGATCCACCTGTGATAAATTCAATTGATTGGACATGATTTGGAAAGGCACACACCTGTCTATATAAGGTCCCACAGTTGACAGTGCATATCAGAGCAAAAACAAGCCATGAGGTCGAAGGAATTGTCCGTAGAGCTCCGAGACAGGATTGTGTCGAGGCACAGATCTGGGGAAGGGTACCAAAAAATGTCTGCAGCATTGAAGGTCCCCAAGTGGCCTCCATCATTCTTAAATGGAAGAATTTTGGAACCACCAAGACTCTTCCTAGAGCTGGCCGCCCGGCTAAACTGAGCAATCTGGGGAGAAGGGCCTTGGTCAGGGAGGTGACCAAGAACCCGATGGTCACTATGACAGAGTTCCTCTGTGGAGATGGGAGAACCTTCCAGAAGGCAACCATCTCTGTAGCACTCCACCAGGCCTTTATGGTAGAGTGGCCAGACGGAAGCCACTCTTCAGTAAAAGGCACATGACAGCCCACTTGGAGTTTGCCAAAAGGCACCTAAAGGACTCTCAGACCATGAGAAACAATATTCTCTGGTCTGAAGAAACCCCGATTGAACTCTTTGGCCTGAATGCCAAGTGTCACGTCTGGAGGAAACCTGGCACCATCCCTACGGTGAAGCATGGTGGTGGCAGCATCGTGCTGTGGGGATGTTTTCCAGCGGCAAGGACTGGGAGACTAGACAGGATCGAGGGAAAGATGAACGGAGCAAAGTACAGAGAGATCCTTGATGAAAACCTGCTCTAGAGCGCTCAGGACATCAGACTGGGGCGAAGGTTCACCTTCCAACAGGACAATGACCCTAAGCACACAGCCAAGACAACGCAGGAGTGGCTTCAAGACAAGTCTCTCAATATCCTTGAGTGGCCCAGCCAGTAATAATATAATATGCCATTTAGCAGACGCTTTTATCCAAAGCGACTTACAGTCATGTGTGCATAATATATTTTTTTTTGTGTATGGGTGGTCCCGGGGATCGAACCCACTACCTTGGCATTACAAGCGCCGTGCTCTACCAGCTGAGCTACAGAGGACCACAGCCAAGACAACGCAGGAGTGGCTTCGGGACAAGTCTCTGAATGTCCTTGAGTGGCCCAGCCAGAGCCTGGACTTGAACCCGATCCAACATATCTGGAGAGACCTAAAAACAGCTGTGCAGCGACGCTCCCCATCTAACCTCACAGAGCTTGAGAGGATCTGCAGAGAAGAATGGGAGAAACTCCCCATATACAGGTCTGCCAAGCTTGTAGCGTCATACCCAAGAAGACTCAAGGCTGTAATCGCTGCCAAAGGTGCTTCAACAAAGTACTGAGTAAAGGGTCTGAATACTTATGTAGACAGAAGAATGGCGCCGGAGAAGATGGCTGCCGTTTTACAGCCCTCTAACAATTGTACTATTATGTGTGTTTTTCCGCGTTATTTGTAATTTATTTTGTACATAATGTTTTTGCCATCGTCTCTTATAACCAAAAAGAGCTTCTGGATATCAGGACAGCGATTACTCACCTCGTATTGGACTAATAATTTTTCTTCAACGAGGCGGCCGCGAAGGATATCCTACAGACACCCGACAAGGCCCAAATCCCCGTCATTCGCATGAGGAAGAGACAGAGATATCGTGGACGTAGGTCGGGGTGCCTTGTAAGGATCAGACGGCGAGCGAGTAAACTGCCGCTCCCATCAATCCTATTAGCCAATCTTCAATCATTGGAAAATAAATTGGATGACCTAAGATTACGGTTATCCTACCAACGGGACATTAAAAACTGTAAAATCTTATGTTTCACCGAGTCGTGGCTGAACGACGACATGGATAACATACAGCTAGCGGGCTATACGCTACATCGGCAGGATAGAACGGCTGACTCCGGTAAGACAAGGGGTGGCGGTCTGTGTATATTTGTAAACAACAGCTGGTGCACAAAATCAAATACTAAGGAAGTCTCGAGGTTTTGCTCGCCTGAGGTAGAGTATCTTATGATAAGCTGTAGACCACACTATTTACCAAGAGAGTTTTCATCTATATTTTTCATAGCTGTCTATTTACCACCACAAACCAATGCTGGCATTAAGATTGCACTGAATGAGCTGTATAAGGCCATAAGTCAACAGGAAAACGCTCATCCAGAGGCAGCGCTCCTAGTGGCCGGGGACTTTAATGCGGGGAAACTTAAATCCGTTCTACCTAATTTCTACCAGCATGTTAAATGTGCAACCAGAGGGAAAAAAAACTCTAGACCACCTTTACTCCACACACAGAGACGCAGACAAAGCTCTCCCTCGCCCTCCATTTGGCAAATCTGACCATAACTCTATCCTCCTGATGACGCAGATGCTAAGCTACAGAACTGTTTTGCTAGCACAGACTGGAACATGTTCCGGGATTCTTCAGATAGCATTGAGGAGTACCTACATCAGTCACTGGCTTCATCAATAAGTGGATCGATGATGTCGTCCCCACAGTGACCGTACGTACATAGCCCAACCAGAAGCCATGGATTACAGGAAACATCCGCACTGAGCTAAAGGGTAGAGCTGCCGCTTTCAAGGAGCGGGACTCTAACCCGGACGCTTATAAGAAATCACGCTATGCCCTCAGACGAACCATCAAACAGGCAAAGAGTCAATACAGGACTAAGATTGAATCGTACTACACCGGCTCTGATGCTCGTCGGATGTGGCAGGGCTTGAAAACTATTACAGACTACAAAGGGAAGCACAGCCGCGAGCTTCCCAGTGATACAAGCTTACCAGACGAGCTAAACCACTTCTATGCTCGCTTCGAGGCAAGCAACACTGAAGCATGCATGAGAGCACCAGCTGTTCCGGATGACTATGTGATCACGCTCTCCGTAGCCGATGTGAGTAAGACTTTTAAGCAGGTCAACATTCACAAGGCCGCAGGGCCAGACGGATTACCAGGACGTGTACTCCGAGCATGTGCTGACCAACTGGCAAGTGTCTTCACTGACATTTTCAACATGTCCCTGACTGAGTGTGTAATACCAACATGTTTCAAGCAGACCACCATAGTCCCCGTGCCCAAGGACACTAAGATAACCTGCCTAAATGACTACTGACCCGTAGCACTGACGTCTGTAGCCATTAAGTGCTTTGAAAGGCTGGTCATGGCTCACATCAACACCATTATCCCAGAAACCCTAGACCCACTCCAATTTGCATACTGCCCCAACAGATCCACAGATGATGCAATCTCTATTGCACTCCACACTGCCCTTTCCCACCTGGACAAGAGGAACACCTACGTGAGAATGCTATTCATTGACTACATCTCAGTGTTCAACACCATAGTGCCCTCAAAGCTCATCACTAAGCTAAAGATCCTGGGACTAAACACCTCCCTCTGCAACTGGATCCTGGACTTCCTGACGGGTAAGGGTAGGTAACAACACATCTGCCACTCTGATCCTCAACACGGGGGCCCCTCAGGGGTGCGTGCTCAGTCCCCTCCTGTACTCCCTGTTCACCCATGACTGCATGGCCAGGCACGACTCCAACACCATCATTAAGTTTGCCGACGACACAACAGTGGTAGGCCTGATCACAGACAACGATGAGACAGCCTATAGGGAGGAGGTCAGAGACCTGGCCGTGTGGTGCCAGGATAACAACCTCTCCCTCAACGTGACCAAGACAAATGAGATGATTGTGGACTACAGGAAAAAAAAAGAGGACTGAGCACGCCCCCATTCTCATCGACGGGGCTGTAGTGGAACAGGTTGAGAGCTTCAAGTTCCTTGGTGTCCACATCACCAACGAACTATCATGGTCCAAACACACCAAGACAGTCGTGAAGAGGGCACGACAAAGCCTATTCCCCCTCAGGAGACTGAAAAGATTTGGCATGGGTCCTCAGATCTTCAAAGAATTCTACAGCTGCACCTTCGAGAGCATCCTGACTGGTTGCATCACCGCCTGGTATGGCAACTGCTTGGCCTCCGACCGCAAGGCACTACAGAGGGTAGTGCGTACGGCCCAGTACATCACTGGGGCCAAGCTTCCTGCCATCCAGGACCTTTATACCAGGCGGTGTCAGAGGAAGGCCCTCAAAATTGTCAAAGACTCCAGCCATCCTAGTCATAGACTGTTCTCTCTGCTAACGCACGGCAAGCGGTACCGGAGTGCCAAGTCTAGGTCCAAAAGACTTCTCAACAGCTTCTACCACCAAGCCATAAGACTCCTGAACAGCTAATCATGGCTACCCGGACTATTTGCACTGCCCCCCCCACCCCATCTTTTTACGCTGCTGCTACTCTGTTAATTATTTATGCATAGTCACTTTAACTCTACACACATGTACATACAGTGGGGAAAAAAAGTATTTAGTCAGCCACCAATTGTGCAAGTTCTCCCACTTAAAAAGATGAGAGAGGCCTGTAATTTTCATCATAGGTACACGTCAACTATGACAAACAAATTGAGGAAAAAAAATCCAGAAAATCACATTGTAGAATTTTTAATGAATTTATTTGCAAATTATGGTGGAAAATAAGTATTTGGTCACCTACAAACAAGCAAGATTTCTGGCTCTCACAGACCTGTAACTTCTTCTTTAAGAGGCTCCTCTGTCCTCCACTCGTTACCTGTATTAATGGCACCTGTTTGAACTTGTTATCAGTATAAAAGACACCTGTCCACAACCTCAAACAGTCACACTCCAAACTCCACTATGACCAAGACCAAAGAGCTGTCAAAGGACACCAGAAACAAAATTGTAGACCTGCACCAGGCTGGGAAGACTGAATCTGCAATAGGTAAGCAGCTTGGTTTGAAGAAATCAACTGTGGGAGCAATTATTAGGAAATGGAAGACATACAAGACCACTGATAATCTCCCTCGATCTGGGGCTCCACGCAAGATCTCACCCCGTGGGGTCAAAATGATCACAAGAACGGTGAGCAAAAATCCCAGAACCACACGGGGGACCTAGTGAATGACCTGCAGAGAGCTGGGACCAAAGTAACAAAGCCTACCATCAGTAACACACTACGCCGCCAGGGATTCAAATCCTGCAGTGCCAGACGTGTCCCCTTGCTTAAGCCAGTACATATCCAGGCCCGTCTGAAGTTTGCTAGAGTGCATTTGGATGATCCAGAAGAGGATTGGGAGAATGTCATATTGTCAGATGAAACCAAAATATAACTTTTTGGTAAAAACTCAACTCGTCGTGTTTGGAGGACAAAGAATGCTGAGTTGCATCCAAAGAACACCATACCTACTGTGAAGCATGGGGGTGGAAACATCATGCTTTGGGGCTGTTTTTCTGCAAAGGGACCAGGACAACTGATGCGTGTAAAGGAAAGAATGAATGGGGCCATGTTTCGTGAGATTTTGATTGAAAACCTCCTTCCATCAGCAAGGGCATTGAAGATGAAACGTGGCTGGGTCTTTCAGCATGACAATGATCCCAAACACACCGCCCGGGCAACGAAGGAGTGGCTTCGTAAGAAGCATTTCAAGGTCCTCGAGTGGCCTAGCCAGTCTCCAGATCTCAACCCCATAGAAAATCTTTGGAGGGAGTTGAAAGTCTGTGTTGCCAGCGACAGCCCCAAAACATCACTGCTCTAGAGGAGATCTGCATGGAGGAATGGGCCAAAATACCAGCAACAGTGTGTGAAAACCTTGTGAAGACTTACAGAAAACGTTTGACCTGTATCATTGCCAACAAAGGGTATATAACAAAGTATTGAGAAACTTTTGTTATTGACCAAATACTTATTTTCCACCATAATTTGCAAATAAATTCATTAAAAATCCTACAATGTGATTTTCTGGATATTTTTTTCTCATTTTGTCTGTCATAGTTGACGTGTACCTATGATGAAAATTACAGGCCTCTCTCATCTTTTTAAGTGGGAGAACTTGCACAATTGGTGGCTGACTAAATACTTTTTTCCCCCACTGTATTACTTCAACTACCTCAACTAGCCGGTGCCCCCGCACATTGACTCTGCACCGGTACCCCCCTGTATATATAGCCTCCCTACTGTTATTTTATTTTACTTCTGCTCTTTTTTTCTCAACACTTTTGATGTTGTTTTATTTTACTTTTTTATTAAAAATAAATGCACTGTTGGTTAAGGGCTGTAAGTAAGCATTTCACTGTAATGTCTGCACCTGTTGTATTCAGCGCATGAGGCCAATAAAATTCGATTTGATTTGAAATGTGATATTTCAGTTAATTTTTTATAAATTTGCAAACATTTATAAAAACCTGTTTTTGATTTGTCATTATGGGGTATTGTGTGTAGATTGATGAGGGGGAAAAAACAATTTTATCCATTTTAGAATAAGGCTGTAATGTAACAAAATGTGGAAAAGGTCAAGGGGTCTGAATACTTTCCGAATGCATTGTTGTTTTGTTAGCTGCATGTGTGACATAACTCCACCAGTCCTATTCATGATATCATTTACAAAGATTATACCTTGTGTATTATTATTTTAAATATTGTTTTTTTATGAATTAGTATATTTGAGTTTAACCATAATATTTGTTGTAATAAATAGTTATGTCTTTTCTGGTGGATTAAACTGACATTTCTATCACTTGTTTTAAAATAGCAATATTATGGAGATGATTTTCATTTTCAATATCCGAAAGTGAGAGGTTGTAATCTGAATAAAGGGGAAAAGGCCATTCTTGAACATGGGGTGAGCCGTTCTTAATAATCTGCTAGAGAACCAGTTCGGATTTAAGTATGACTTTTGTATGACTGAAGCCTTTAGTGAGAGGTTTAATGCTTGAATATTTAATCATTTCTGCCCTCCGAATTCATATTCTTTATATAAATAGGCCCTGTTTAATTTTGTCTGGCTTGCTGTTCCAAATAAAATGAGATTTTTTGCTCATATCATTTTTTTAAACAAGTCGCTAGGTGTAGGCAAGGCCATAAGCAAATACGTAAACTGGGATATGACTAAAGACTTAATCAGGGTGATTATTCCACAAATAGACAGGTATTTTCCTTTCCATGGTAGCAAGATCTTATCTATTTTTGCAAACTTTCTATTGAAATGTATTGTAGTGAGAGCATTTCTTTCTTTCGGGATATGAATACAGAGTATGTCCACTTCACTGTCAGACCATTTTATTGGTAAACTACACGGTAATGTAACAGTTGTCTTTTTTTGTGATCCAATACGTAATATTTACATTTTAGTCATTTAGCAGACGCTCTTATCCAGAGCAACTTACAGTTAGTGAGTGCATACATTTCTTTTTTCCCCCTTTTTTTTCATACTGGCCCCCCATGGGAATCGAACCCACAACCCTGGCGTTGCAAGCGCCATGCTCTACCAACTGAGCTACACAGGGCCCATAATAATAATATAGTAATATAGTAGTACACATCATAATTCTGATGTAATCCAGAGAGGTTAGAAAAATTATCTAGATCCTCTATGAGGCTGTGGAGGGATCCAAATTGTGGATTTAAAAGAAAATGTGAATCATCAGCGTACAATGACACCTTTGTTTTTAAGCCCTGGATTTCTAGCCCTTTGATATTATTGTTGGATCCGATTTTAATGGATAACATTCCGATTGCCATAATAAATAGATATGCCGATAGTGGATAACCTTGTTTTACTCCTCTTGACAGTTTAATAATTTCTGAGAAGTAGCCATTATTTATTATTTTACACCTAGGGTTACTATACATAACTTTACCCCATTGTATAAGAGATTCTCAAAAATTGAAATATTCCAGGCATTTATATGTAAATTCCAGTCATACTTTATCAAAAGCCTTTTCAAAGTCAGCTATGAATAGCAGGCCTGGTTTCCCAGATTTTTCATAGTGTTCTATTGTTTCCAGTACTTGTCTTATATTATCTCCAATGTATCGTCCATGTAAAAAAACCTGTCTGATTAGGATGAACAATGTCCGACAATACCTTTTTAATTCTATGCATTTTGCTAGATATTTTCCATCACATTGAAGTGTAAGGGGCCTCCAATTTTTTTAATGTACTGGATCTTTATATTGGAGTGGTTAAAACATGCTAATAATGGTCCTCTGAGTACATAAAAAAAAAGGTTTGGTATACCTGTCTTCCAATTTCCCACAACTGAAATTCCCTTCGGAAAATTAAAGCCATTCTATTTTATAGAAGGTGAAATGCAAAACATAAAACGTTATATGCGCAGTAGAAGTTATGACCTCAGCCAGCAGGGGTCAGTGCAGCTCTGACTAAAGGCTGAGTAGAACAGTTATGACCTCAGCCAGCAGGTGTCAGTGCAGCTCTGACTAAAGGCTGAGTAGAACAGTTATGACCTCAGCCAGCAGGGGTCAGTGCAGCTCTGACTAAAGGCTGAGTAGAGCAGTTATGACCTCAACCAGCAGGTGTCAGTGCTACTCTGACTAAAGGCTGAGGAGAACAGTTATGACCTCAGCCAGCAGGTGTAAGTGCAGCTTTGACTAAAGGCTGAGTAGAACAGTTATGACCTCAGCCAGCAGGGGTCAGTGCAGCTCTGACTAAAGACTGAGGAGAACAGTTATGACCTCAGCCAGTAGGTGTCAGTGCTACTCTGACTAAAGGCTGAGTAGAACAGTTATGACTACAGGCTGAGTAGAACATGTAAGTGTCTACATCTATAGTTGGGCTCCCGAGTGACGCAGTGGTCTAAGGCACTGCATCTCAGTGCTTGAGGTGTCACTACAGACCCCCTGGTTCGATTCCAGGCTGTATCACAACCGGTCGTGTTTGGGAGTCCCATAGGGCGGCGCACAGTTGGCCGAGCGTCGGCCGGTGTAGGCTGTCATTGAAAATAAGAATTTGTTCTTAACTGGCTTGCCTAGTTAAATAAAAATACAATAAAATAGTACTAAAGGAGGAGCTGCGAACTACTAAACATCTGTTTAGACATACTGTACAGTGCCTTCAGAAAGTATTCATACCCCATGACTTATTCCACATTTTGTTGTTACAGCCTGTATTAAAAATGGATTAAATATATCTTTTTCTCACCCATCTACACACAATACCATATAACGACAAAGTCAAAACATGTTTTTAAATTTTTTGCAAATGTATTGAAAATTAAATACAGAAATAAACAATACAAAAGTATTGGAAAATTAGTGGATTCAGCTATTTCAACCACACCCGTTGCTGACGGGTGTATAAAATCGGGCACATAGCCATGCAATCTCCATAGACAAACATTGGCAGTAGAATTGCCCATACTGAAGAGCTCAGTGACTTTCAACGTGGCACCGTCACAGGATGCCACCTTTCCAACAAGTCAGTTTGTAAAATTTCCGCCCTGCTAGAGCTGCCCCGGTCAACTGTAAGTGATGTTATTGTGAAGCGGAAACGTCTAGGAGCAACAACGGCTCAGCCGCAAAGTGGTAGGCCACTCAAGCTCACACAACGGGACCGGCGAGTGCTGAAGCGCGTAGCGCGTAAAAATCATCTATCCTCCATTGCAACACTCACTACCGAGTTCCAAACTGCTTCTGGAACCAACGTCAGCACAATAACTGTTTGTTGAGAGCTTCATGAAATGGGTTTACATGGCCGAGCAGCCACACACAAGCCTAAGATCACCATGCGTAATGCCAAGCGTCGGCTGGAGTGGTGTAAAGCTTGCCCCCATTGGACTCATTGAATCACGCTTCACCATCTGGCAGTCCGATGGACAAATCTGGGTTTGGCAGATGCCATGAGAACGCTACCTGCCCCAATGCATAGTGCTAGCTGTAAAGTTTGGTGGAGGAGGAATAATGAATGGTCTGGGGTTTTTCATGGTTCGGGATAGGCCCCTTAGTTCCACTGTAGGGAAATCTTAACGCTACAGCATACAATGTCATTCTAGACGATTCTGGGCTTCCAACTTTGTGGCAACAGTTTGGGGAAGGCCCTTTTCTGTTTCAGCATGAAAAGGGTTTGAACTTCACTGCCCTGCACAGAGCTCTGACCTCAACCCGATCGAACACCTTTGGGATGAATTCGAACGCCGACTGCGAGCCAGGACTAATCGGCCAACATCAGTGCCTGACCTCACTAATACTCTTGTGGTTGAATGGAAGCAAGTCCCCACAGCAACGTTCCAACATCTAGTGGAAAGCCTTCCCAGAAGAGTGGATGCTGTTATAGCAGCAAAGGGGGGGACCAACTCCAAAGGGGGGACTGCGGATTGTCCCGGGTTTGTGGATCCCTGCTGTTTGTTGTTTCCAATCTTCCCTGTGACCTGCCCTGTCTGTAACTGTGAGGAGTAACAGCGTAACCTACGTTGCTAGCTACCATGACAACGACCAAAGCCTGGCGGGAGTGCCGTTGTCGAGGACGAACAAAAATAGTTCTACAAGCAATTATTACAACAACAAGAAAATAGCTTCAAGTGCTTTGTCCGAATACTGGTGGATTAGACTAATAAAAGAATGGACGACCTGACCAGAGAGGTCCAGGACCTAAAGAACAGTTTGCAGTTCTCCCAGGGTCAGCTCGATGAGTTGTAACAGGAGAACGGCAAGATTACAGCAATCTGTAAATCATTGAGAGAGGACATCAGTTCTGTCTGTGAATCCATGACAACAATGACGGATGAATCAGACTCGAGGGACAATCAAGGCGTAACAACATGGTTGTGGACGGAAATGCAGAATCTCCACATGAGACCTGGACAGAGTCTGAGGACAAAGTGAGGGAAATGATCTATGAGAAATTGAAGATGGACCACTGGAAGATTGAGGTGGAGCCCACAGGACTGGAAAACCCACCACCAGCCCATGTGACAAGCCCAGGCTGATAGTGGTCAAGTTCCTGAGGTTCAAGGACAAGGTACAGTGGCTTGCGAAAGTATTCACCCCCCTTGGCATTTTTCCTATATTGTTGCCTTACAACCTGGAATTAAAATGAATTTTTGGGGGGTTTTATCATTTGATTTACACAACATGCCTACCACTTTGAAGATGCACATTTTTTGTTGTTGTGTGAAACAAACAAGAAATAAGACCCAAAAAAAAGAGAACTTGAGCATGCATAACTATTCACTCCCCCAAAGTCAATACTTTGTAGAGCCACCTTTTGCAGCAATTACAGCTGCAAGTCTCTTGGGGTATGTGTCTATAAGCTTGGCACATCTAGCCACTGGGATTGTTGCCCATTCTTCAAGGCAAAACTGCTCCAGCTCCTTCAAGTTGGATGGGTTCCGCTGGTGTACAGCAATCTTTAAGTCATACCACAGATTCTCAATTGGATTGAGGTCTGGGCTTTGACTAGGCCATTCCAAGACATTTAAATGTTTCCCCTTAAACCACTCAAGTGTTGCTTTAGCAGTATGCTTAGGGTCATTGTCCTACTGGAATGTGAACCTCCGTCCCAGTTTCAAATCTCTGGAAGACTGAAACAGGTTTCCCTCAAGAATTTCCCTGTATTTAGCGCCATCCATCATTCCTTCAATTCTGACCAGTTTCCCAGGCCCTGCCGATGAAAAACATCCCCACAGCATGATGCTACCACCACCATGCTTCATCTGACCAGAGTACCTTCTTCCATATGTTTGGGGAGTCTCCCACATGCCTTTTGGCGAACACCAAGCGTGTTTGCTTATTTTTTTCTTTAAGCAATGGCTTTTTTCTGGCCACTCTTCCGTAAAGCCCAGCTCTGTGGAGTGTACGGCTTAAAGTGGTCCTATGGACAGATACTCCAATCTCCGCTGTGGAGCTTTGCAGCTCCTTCAGGGTTATCTTTGGTCTCTTTGTTGCCTTTCTGAATAATGCCCTCCTTGCCTGGTCTGTGAGTTTTGGTGGGCGGCCCTCTCTTGGCAGGTTTGTTGCGGTGCCATATTCTTTCCATTTTTTAATAATGGATTTAATGGTGCTCCGTGGGATGTTCAAAGTTTCTGATATTATTTTATAACCCAACCCTGATCAGTACTTCTCTACAACTTTGTCCCTGACCTGTTTGGAGAGCTCCTTGGTCTTCATGGTGCCGCTTGCTTGGTGGTGCCCCTTGCTTATTGGTGTTGCAGACTCTGGGGCCTTTCAGAACAGGTGTATATACAGTTGAAGTCGGAAGTTTACATACACTTAGGTTGGTGTCATTAAAACTCGTTTTTCAACCACTCCACAAATTTCTTGTTAACAAACTTTAGTTTTGACAAGTCGGTTAGGACATCTACTTTGTGCATGACACAAGTAATTTTTCCAACAATTGTTTACAGACAGATTATTTCACTTATAATTCACTGTATCACAATTCCAGTGGGTCAGAAGTTTACATACACTAAGTTGACTGTGCCTTTAAACAGCTTGGAAAATTCCAGAAAATGATGTCATGACTTTAGAAGCATCTGATAGGCTAATTGACATAATTTGAGTCAATTGAAGGTGTACCTGTGGATGTATTTCAAGGCCTACCTTCAAACTCAGTGCCTCTTTGCTTGACATCATGGAAAAATCTAAAGAAATCAGCCAAGACCTCAGAAAAGAAATGGTAAACCTCCACAAGTCTGGTTCATCCTTGGGAGCAATTTCCAAACGCCTGAAGGTACCATGTTCATCTGTACAAACAATAGTACGCAAGTATAAACACCATGGGACCACGCAGCCGTCATACCGCTCAGGAAGGAGACGCGTTCTGTCTCCTAGAGATGAACGTACTTTAGTGCGACAAGTGCAAATCAATCCCAGAACAACAGCAAAGGACCTTGTGAAGATGCTGGAGGAAACAGGTACAAAAGTATCTACATCCACAGTAAAATGAGTCCTATATCGACATAACCTGAAAGGCTGCTCAGCAAGGAAGACGCCACGGCTCCAAAACCGCCATAAAAAAGCCAGACTACGGTTTGCAACTGCACATGGGGACAAAGATCATAATTTTTTGAGAATGTTGGAGGAAAAAGGGGGGAAATTGCAAGCCAAAGAACACCATCCCAACCTTGAAGCACGGGGGTGGCAGCATCATGCTGTGGGGGTGCTTTGCTGCAGGAGGGACTGGTGCACTTCACAAAATAGATGGCATCATGAGGAAGGAAAATGATGTGGATATATTGAAGCAACATCTCAAGACATCTGTCAGGAAGTTAAAGCTTGGTCGCAAATGGGTCTTCCAAATGGACAATGACCCCAAGAATACTTCCAAAATTGTGGCAAAATGAACAACAAAGTCAAGGTATTGGAGTGGCCATCACAATGCCCTGACCTCAATCCTATAGAAAATGTTTGGGCAGAACTGAAAAAGGGTGTGCGAGCAAGGAGGCCTACAAACCTGACTCAGTTACACCAGCTCTGTCAGGAGGAATGGGCCAAAATTCACCCAACTTATTGTGGGAAGCTTGTGGAAGGCTACCCGAAACGTTTGACCCAAGTTAAACAATTTAAAGGCAATGCTACCAAATACTATTTGCGTGTATGTAAACTTCTGACCCACTGGGAATGTGATGAAATAAATAAAAGCTGAAATAAATCATTCTCTCTACTATTATTCTGACATTTCACATTCTTAAAATACAGTGGTGATCCTAACTGACCTAAGACAGGGAATATTTACTAGGATTAAATGTCAGGAATTGTGAAAAACTGAGTTTAAATGTATTTGGCTAAGTTGTATGTAAACTTCAGACTTCAGCTGTATACTGAGATCATGTGACAGATCATGTGACACTTAGATTGCACACAGGTGGACTTTATTTAACTAATTATGTGACTTCTGAATGTAATTGGTTGCACCTGATCTTATTTAGGGGCTTCATAGCAAAGGGGGTGAATACATATGCACGCACCACAAGTTATTTTTTTAATTTCACTTCACCAATTTGGACTATTTTGTGTATGTCCATTACATGAAATCCAAATAAAAATCAATTTAAATTACAGGTTGTAATGCAACAAAATAGGAAGGCACTGTAGCTGTTCTGGAAAGAGCCAACTTGAGAGAAATGTACATCTTTCTCAACAAGGACAATGCTGAAGCTGTGCGCCAGAAGAGGAAATAACTTATCGCAGCCATGAAAGCTGCCAGAGCGCGTGGGGACATTGCTTACATCCACTATTACAGGCTCATTGTCCAGAAGCCTGGAAGGGATGAGAGAGCCAAGCCTATGGGTTCGTAGCTTCAACCCCGCAGCACACACACACACCAACTGAGTAATAGACTGCTGAATATACACTGCTCAAAAAAATAAAGGGAACACTTAAACATCCTAGATCTGAATGAATGAAATAATCTTATTAAATACTTTTTTCTTTACATAGTTGAATGTGCTGACAACAAAATCACACAAAAATTATCAATGGAAATCAAATTTATCAACCCATGGAGGTCTGGATTTGGAGTCACCCTCAAAATTAAAGTGGAAAACCACACTACAGGCTGATCCAATTTTGATGTAATGTCCTTAAAACAAGTCAAAATGAGGCTCAGTAGTGTGTGTGGCCTCCACGTGCCTGTATGACCTCCCTACAACGCCTGGGCATGCTCCTGATGAGGTGGCGGATGGTCTCCTGAGGGATCTCCTCCCAGACCTGGACTAAAGCATCCGCCAACTCCTGGACAGTCTGTGGTGCAACGTGGCGTTGGTGGATGGAGCGAGACATGATGTCCCAGATGTGCTCAATTGGGATTCAGGTCTGGGGAACGGGCGGGCCAGTCCATAGCATCAATTCCTTCCTCTTGCAGGAACTGCTGACACACTCCAGCCACATGAGGTCTAGCATTGTCTTGCATTAGGAGGAACCCAGGGCCAACCGCACCAGCATATGGTCTCACAAGGGGTCTGAGGATCTCATCTCGGTACCTAATGGCAGTCAGGCTACCTCTGGCGAGCACATGGAGGGCTGTGCGGCCCCCCAAAGAAATGCCACCCCACACCATGACTGACCCACCGCCAAACCGGTCATGCTGGAGGATGTTGCAGGCAGCAGAACATTCTCCACGGCGTCTCCAGACTCTGTCACGTCTGTCACATGTGCTCAGTGTGAACCTGCTTTCATCTGTGAAGAGCACAGGGCGCCAGTGGCGAATTTGCCAATCTTGGTGTTCTCTGGCAAATGCCAAACGTCCTGCACGGTGTTGGGCTGTAAGCACAACCCCACCTGTGGACGTCAGGCCCTCATACCACCCTCATGGAGTCTGTTTCTGACCATTTGAGCAGACACATGCACATTTGTGGCCTGCTGGAGGTCATTTTGCAGGGCTCTGGCAGTGCTCCTCCTGCTCCTCCTTGCACAAAGGCGGAGGTAGCGGTCCTGCTGCTGGGTTGTTGCCCTCCTACGGCCTCCTCCACGTCTCCTGATGTACTGCCCTGTCTCCTGGTAGCGCCTCCATGCTCTGGACACTACGCTGACAGACACAGCAAACCTTCTTGCCACAGCTCGCATTGATGTGCCATCCTGGATGAGCTGCACTACCTGAGCCACATGTGTGGGTTGTAGACTCCGTCTCATGCTACCACTAGAGTGAAAGCACCGCTAGCATTCAAAAGTGACCAAAACATCAGCCAGGAAGCATAGGAACTGAGAAGTGGTCTGTGGTCACCACCTGCAGAACCACTTCTTTATTGGGGGTGTCTTGCTAATAATTTCCACCTGTTGTCTATTCCATTTGCACAACAGCATGTGAAATTTATTGTCAATCAGTGTTGCTTCCTCTGTGGACAGTTTGATTTCACAGAAGTGTGATTGACTTGGAGTTACATTGTGTTGTTTAAGTGTTCCCTTTATTTTTTTGAGCAGTGTATATATAGCCTTATAAATAAGGTTCATGAAATCAATAACTTGCTAACATCAGATAACATTAATATATTAGCAATTTCTGAGACTCACTTAGATAATTCATTTGATGATACAGCAGTAGCAATACAATAATATAACATCTATAGAAGAGACATAAATGCTTATGGGGGAGGTGTTGCTGTATATATTCAGAGCCATACCCCTGTAATGCTTAGAGAAGATCTTATGTCAAGTGTCTTGCCACGTCTAAAGCATTTTCTTTTGGGGTGTTGCTATAGGCCACCAAGTGCGAACAGTCAGTATCTAAATAATATTTGTGAAACGCTTGATAGTGTCTGTGATGTAAACAGAGAGGTCTACTTTCTTGGGGACCTGAATATTGACTGGTTTTCATCAAGCTGTCCGCTCAAGAGGAAGCTTCTTACTGTAACCAGTGCCTGTAATCTGGTTCAGGTTGTTAATCAACCTACCAGGGTGTTTACAAACACTACAGGAACAAGTTCATCCACATGTATTGATCACATTTTTACTAATACTGTAGAACATTGTTCTAAAGCTGTATCCGTACCCATTGGATGCAGTGATCACAATATAGTGGCTATATCCAGGAAAGCCAAAGTTCCAACAGCTGGACCTAAAATAGTGTATAAGAGATCATTCAAAAGATTTTGCTGTGACTCATATGTGGATGATGTAAAAAGTATTTGTTGGTCTGATGTGATTAATAAGGAGCATCCAGATGCTACTTCCAATTATTGATAAACATGCACCTGTCTGGAAACGGACTGTTAGAACTGTTAAGGCTCCATGGATTGATGAGGAATTGAAAAACTATATGGTTGAAAGAGATGGTGCAAAAGGAGTAGCTAATAAGTCTGGCGGCACATCTGACTGGCTGACTTTCTGAAAATTGAGAAATTATGTGACTAAACTCAACAAAAAGAAGAAGAAATTGTATTATGAAGCCAAGATCAATGATATAAAGAATGATGGAAAAAAAAAATGAAATTATGGGTAGAAAGACAAATTCAACTCCATCTTTCATCGAATCAGATGGCTTATTCATCACGAAACCATTTGATGTTGTCAATTATTTTACTGATTACTTAATTGGCAAAGTCAAATCAAATCAAATCAAATCACATTTTATTGGCCACATGCGCCGAATACAACAGGTGCAGACATTACAGTGAAATGCTTACTTACAGCCCTTAACCAACAGTGCATTTATTTTTAATAAAGAAAGTAGAATAAAACAACAAAGAAGTGTTGAGAAAAAAAGAGCAGAAGTAAAATAAAATAACAGTAGGGAGGCTATATATACAGGGGGGTACCAGTGCAGAGCCAGTGTGCGGGGTCACCGGCTAGTTGAGGTAGTTGAAGTAATATGTACATGTGGGTAGAGTTAAAGTGACTATGCATAAATAATTAACAGAGTAGCAGCAGCGTAAAAAGATGGGGTGGGGGGGGTAGTGCAAATAGTCTGGGTAGCCATGATTAGCTATTCAGGAGTCTTATGGCTTGGGGGTAGAAGCTGTTGAGAAGTCTTTTGGACCTAGACTTGTGGGCAAACTTAGGCAGTAAATGCCAACAATGAACAGTGAGCCATCTTATTCATGAATAAAAAACAAATAATGAAAGAAAAGCATTGCAAGTTAGAATTTTGTAAAGTTAGTGTGGGAGAGGTGGAAAAATGATTGTAATCGATCAATAATGACAAACCTCCTGGCATTGACAACTTAGATGGAAAGTTACTGAGGATGGTAGCTGACTCTATAGCCACTCCTATCTGTCATATCTTTAATCTGAGCCTAGAGGAAAGTCTTTGTCCTCAGGCCTGGAGGGAAGTCAAAGTAATTCCACTACCCAAGAATGGTAAAGCGGCCTTTACTGGTTCTAACAGTAGACCTATAAGCTTGCTGCCAGCTCTTAGCAAACTGTTGGAAAAAATTGTGTTTGACCAAATACAATGTTATTTCTCTGTAAACAAATTAACAACAGACTTTCAACATGCTTATAGGGAAGGGCACTCAACATGTACTGCACTGACATAAATTACTGACGATTGGTTGAAAGAAATTGATAATAAGAAGATTGTGGGAGCTGTACTGTTAGATTTCAGTGCAGCCTTTGATATTATTGACCATAACCTGTTGTTGAAAAAACTTATGTGTTATGGCTTTTCAACCTCTGCCATATTGTGGATTCAGAGCTATCTATCTAATAGAACTCAAAGAGTTTTCTTTAATGGAAGCTTCTGTAATGTCAAACATGTAAAGTGTGGTGTACCACAGGGCAGCTCTCTAGGCCCTCTACTCTTTTCTATTTTTAACAAAGACCTGCCACTGGCGTTAAACAAAGCATGTGTGTCCATGTATGCTGATGATTCAACCATATACACATCAGCAACCACAGCTAATGAAGTCACCAAAACCCTTAACAAAGAGTTGCAATCTGTTTTGGAATGGGTGGCCACTAATAAACTGGTCCTGAACATCTCTAAAACTAAGAGCATTGTATTTGGTACAAATCATTCCCTAAGTTCTAGACCTCAGCTGAATCTGGTAATGAATGGTGTGGCTGTTGAACAAGTTGAGGAGACTAAATTACTTGGCGTTACCTTAGATTGTAAACTATCATGGTCAAAACATATATATTAAATGAGCGACTTACAGGAGCAATTAGGGTTAAGTGCCTAGCTCAAGGGCACATCGACAGATTTTTTCACCTAGTCGGCTCAGGGATTAGAACCAGCAACCTTTCGGTTACTGGCACAACGCTCTTAACCACTTAGCTACCTGCCGCCCCTTTTGAAAGTACCATGCCCAGATCTCTAATGACATCTCATATTTAATTATTTACAGTTTCGTTGCAAACAAGACACACTGATTTGGCATTGGAGAAATATGATAAGATGAACACACAGGCCTATCTCTCTGTCCATTGTTAGCCTGTAATTTCGGTAACGCCTCCATCACCGTCCCCATCCAGTGTGACGACCTCTGACCTCTGGCAGACTCATGTTGCTGGACTAGAGGAGTTTTTCAAGGACCACATGCTCCCAAAGTTGGCACGGCAACAGTGAACATCTAAATATCTTGTAAATAGTTTTTGCACACAAATCATTTTTTGTTCTTACCTTGAGGTTTTATTCCAATCGTTTTTTTTTTTTAGGGTCCACTGGATCAGCGTTCTCGTCGCACCTCCTGTCAGTACCTGTTTTCAGGGAAGCCAATGGTCCAAAAATATTCCACATAGTTCATACACACACTAGGCTCCCAGAATAGGTTATATTACAACTAAAGGAATGTAGTTAACTGAAGTTCAATCGCGTCTGAGTGCATCTCCTCACAGTTTCTTTCAGTAATACAACACAATTCACATTGCATTTTATCATGAGCACAGTGGGAAGTTATATCTGTGATGTTTAAATGATGTCTTGCCCCCCAGAGTGAGAGAGCAGATCACTGCCAACAGATCTCCTTGCTGAGGGTGGTGTTGATCACACACTGCTTCTAGTGGGGTGAGCCTGATGTTCTGCATGTCATGCCTCGTGTCTAAAACATGGGGATAAGAGGACATAAAGTCAATTTCGATGCATCTACAAGTTCAATGTTTTACACAATATTGTTTCATATTTAATACGTTTGTGTTTTGTATGGGGAAAACATTGAGCATACAAGTCCTTTGTGAGTTAGCTAGCCAACTTTAGCTAATGTAGCTAACTAGCCAACCAAGGTGCCTAACTAGCTAGCCCACCAGGCGACATTTAGTTAGCTAGCTAGTTAACATTAGCTCACTGTTCGTGTAGTCAGACTTTTCTAAGTGGTGACATGCTAGCTAATCAACTATCATTGCCATGGTGCCGGCCTAACGTTAGCTAGCAAATCTGACTGAACTAGCTGGCTAGCTCACTACATACTTGTCAATAAAAAGGTCACAACAGTCATTATGCTAGCCTATGCTGGTTTTCTTTTTACTTGTAAGGAAGGTAACGTAGGTTGTACACGTCACTACAGTTGGTGGGTATCTAGCTCATTTTCATAAGCACCTAGCTAACCACAGATCTTTGACCTAACCAAAACAACTTGTGTTGTGGAAAATAACCACCCTACTTTATTACAAATAAGGTCTTACAGAGTTTTTGTTGCACCAAGGAATGACTATTAAAGTTTCCAACAAAGCCGATACTCGTCTGCAGAGGAGCACCCCTTCTTAAGGTCTTTCTCCATCTTATATAGTCCTCTTCAGTTTACCCGCTCTTTTATTGCTCCGCCCACTTCCTTTGTCCCTGAGGACGGCTGAACTATTACTCCAACCAATCACCCGCTCCCCTGTATCTCACCCCCTCAAGCTATAATCAATCAAGAACATACCAAGGAGACAAAGGTCTAGCCCAAACTCTATTCAACCCTGGTGCCGCTCTCTTCACAATGTTTGAAGGGAGAGACAAAAGGCAGCCATGGATTTAAGTAAGAGCAAGCACTTTGACCCTAGGGCAGTTTTCCTCTACTCCCCCACACACACAGTGAAATGCCCCAATAAAATTCCTTGCACAGTAACAAACAATTCTAACTCAATGTTCGTGATTAACCCAGTTCTATCTTCTAATTTATTAAAGAATATACATCACTTGTTAGCAGCTAGCAAACAGGGCTTACCTTGCGCCTCTCGATTACAGAGGTCAGAAAATGATAAAATGCAGGTGTGCTAATCGGAGTAGTGGTTACAATCCGGTATATAGCACAGAACAATCGTGGCAGCTGGCTTCATATCAACGGAGATACCTAAGGTTAGCTGGTTCATTACCAATGCCAGAGGCCAATTCTAGTATTTAAAAAAATGCTAAGGTAACTAGCAAGGTAATTTGAAAAATGCTAAACAAGAATACACAATATCAAACTGAAAAGGCAAAGATATCTACGCTGAACATAAATATAAACGCAACAATTTCAAATATTTTACTGAGTTACAGTTCATAGAAGGAAATCAGTCAATTGAAATGAATAAATTAGGCCCTAATCTATGGATTTCACATGACTGGGCAGGGGCGTAGTCATGGGTGGGCTTGGGAGGGCATAGACCCACCCACTTGGGAGCCAAGCCCACCCACTGGGGAGCCAGGCCCAGCCAATCAGAATGAGTTTTTCCCCACAAAAGGGCTTTATTAAAGACATAAATACTCCACAGCCCACTCAGACGAGCCCGCAGGTGAAGAAGCCAGATGTGGAGGCCCTGGGCTGACGTGGTTAAACACGTGGTCTGCGGTTGTGAAGCTGGTTGGACGTTGGAGGCGGCTTATGGTATTCTTATCACTTTTAAATGGTTCCTGAGCTTAGTTCAACTGTCGTACCCCTTCAGAACCCAATACAAGCTTGTTTTACTCCAATGTTTTTTTTTAATTGCCTGCAGTTTGAACTGCAGAGTGGTACATAGACCATCTGCAAAGTCGAAGATTGACTCCACCAAGTTGGTGGTACGGAGGGCACTGTCTCAAACCACCTCCCTGATTGACAGAGAGAACACAATGTTAAAAGTGGAAAATGACATGGTACACTCCGGCCCACTCATTACACCGCAGCACAGGGCCAAGTCGCAGCACAGGGCCAAGTCGCAGCACAGGGCCAAGTCGCAGCACAGGGCCAAGTCGCAGCACAGGGCCAAGCTCCAGCACAGGGCCAAGCTGCAGCACAGGGCCAAGTCGCAGCACAGGGCCAAGTCCCAAGTCGCAGCACAGGGCCAAGTCGCAGCACAGGGCCAAGGTGCAACACAGGGCCATGTCGCAAAAGCCACTTTTCCCCTCCTCACATATTCACACTTGCACAGTGGAGAGGTCCTACCGTCATGGAACAATCTCTGCTCCTGTGGTTTTGGCTCCTGACACAATGTAGAGGTCCTACTCTTATGGATCAAGCTCTACTCCTGTGGTGCTGGCCAAACAGGGGGGGCTTTCCTCAGTGTGTGGCTGGATCAGGGGGGCCTTTCCTCAGTGTGTGGATGGATCAGGGGGGCCTTTCCTCAGTGTGTGGTTAGTTCGGGGGGGGCTTTCCTCAGTTGTGGTGCGAACGAGAGTCCCACTACTGCAACTGTCCCATGCCCAGCAACGTGAACGAACGCCGTTTGGTTTCTCCTAATTAGGACGGATATCACATTACGCCCCTTTATTTCTGTGGGAGGTTGTGTAAGTATGCTTCCCAAATGGAACCCTATTCCCTATGGAGCACTTCTTTTGACCAAAGTAGTGAACTACATAGGGAATAGGGTGCCATTTGGGACACTTTTAGCCAAGGGGAAACAGCCGGGGCGTTGGCGCTCAATGGTACTAAGGCATTATGTCACATCCTGGTCTGCGTCCCAAATGGCATCCTATTTCCTATGTAGTGCGCTACTTTTGAGCAGGCCAATGTCAAAAGTAGTGCACTATAAAGGGAATAAGGTGCCCTTTGGGACTCAGCCCTGGTCTGGTAACCATTCAGCCTGCGTTATGGAGGTGTCTCACGTCATGTTTTTACACCCACCCAACCCCTTTTGTTCAGAGGTGTCATTCTGACACACGTCGTTGCTGATTAATGTGACAGGTTGCGTTACGACACAGTCTGTGCTTCCATTGAATGCTGATAATAAACAACCAGGTATAGCCAGCTTTACTTTACTTTATCCTCCATAAATGTATAAAAACAAAACAATGAAGAAATGTGAAAATGTCTAGATGTAGGTGTTTTTTACTGCAGTGACTATGGACACCATAAGATCAGCGTCTTGTAAATATGTCATGTTTTCTTCCAGTGTGACGGCCCCTGATCACCCACAGATGCCCGGTCGCAACAACAGAACAAGCTGGATTCATTCCCGGTCGCAACAACAGAACAAGCTGGATTCATTCCCGGTCTCAACAACAGAACAAGCTGGATTCATTCCCAGTCTCTACAACAGAACAAGCTGGATTCATTCCCAGTCGCAACAACAGAACAAGCTGGATTCATTCCCAGTCTCTACAACAGAACAAGCTGGATTCATTCCCAGTCGCAACAACAGAACAAGCTGGATTCATTCCCAGTCTCAACAACAGAACAAGCTGGATTCATTCCCAGTCTCAACAACAGAACAAGCTGGATTCTTTCCTGGTCGCAACAACAGAACAAGCTGGATTCATTCCCGGTCTCAACAACAGAACAAGCTGGATTCATTCCCGGTCTCAACAACAGAACAAGCTGGATTCATTCCCGGTCTCAACAACAGAACAAGCTGGATTTATTCTCTCATTTGATAATCTCTTCTTGACTTCTCACCTTACTCTGGGTTTACTGAACAGCCCCCACTGTCAACAGTAGACCATACACACGTGCTCTGTTTTCACTGTCAACAGTAGACCATACACACGTGCTCTGTTTTCACTGTCAACAGTAGACCATACACACGTGCTCTGTTTTTTCACTGTCAACAGTAGACCATACACACATGCTCTGTTTTCACTGTCAACAGTAGACCATACACACCTGCTCTGTTTTTTCACTGTCAACAGTAGACCATACACACGTGCTCTGTTTTTACTGTCAACAGTAGACCATACACACATGCTCTGTTTTCACTGTCAACAGTAGACCATACACACATGCTCTGTTTTTTCACTGTCAACAGTAGACCATACACACATGCTCTGTTTTTACTGTCAACAGTAGACCATACACACAAGCTCTGTTTTTACTGTCAACAGTAGACCATACACACATGCTCTGTTTTCACTGTCAACAGTAGACCATACACACAAGCTCTGTTTTTACTGTCAACAGTAGACCATACACACATGCTCTGTTTTTACTGTCAACAGTAGACCATACACACATGCTCTGTTTTTACTGTCAACAGTAGACCATACACACATGCTCTGTTTTTTCACTGTCAACAGTAGACCATACACATGTGCTCTGTTTTCTTGCAAGCTCACCACCAGTTACATAAGAGCTGAGCTACCAATGGATTTATCTGATGTTTGATTTCTTCAAGTCTGACTTCCCTCTTCCCTGATCCTTGGCTAACTCACAGGACAGCTAATGGCAGCCTCTTATTGCTGCCAGCTTTAATCATCCATTTTTCTTTCTGCATCAACGGGATTCATGAGAAGGAAGATAAAAGAGGCAGAGTGGGAAAAAATAAACAAACCTCCAGTCCTTCATTACTTAGTGGAGCTCACATGTCTTGGCTGTGACTCGCACACGTTTTCAGTGTCCTGCATATGCTGTATTTCAGTGTCCTGTATACGCTGTATTTCAGTGTCCTGCATATGCTGTATTTCAGTGTCCTGCATAATGCTGTATTTCAGTGTCCTGTATATGCTGTATTTCAGTGTCCTGCATATGCTGTATTTCAGGGTCCTGCATATGCTGTATTTCAGTGTCCTGCATATGCTGTATTTCAGTGTCCTGTATATGCTGTATTTCAGTGTCCTGTATATGCTGTATTTCAGTGTCCTGCATATGCTGTATTTCAGTGTCCTGCATATGCTGTATTTCAGTGTCCTGCATAATGCTGTATTTCAGTGTCCTGTATACGCTGTATTTCAGTGTCCTGCATACGCTGTATTTCAGTGTCCTGCATAATGTTGTATTTCAGTGTCCTGTATACGCTGTATTTCAGTGTCCTGCATACGCTGTATTTCAGTGTCCTGCATATGCTGTATTTCAGTGTCCTGTATATGCTGTATTTCAGTGTCCTGCATATGCTGTATTTCAGTGTCCTGCATATGCTGTATTTCAGTGTCCTGTATATGCTGTATTTCAGGGTCCTGCATATGCTGTATTTCAGTGTCCTGCATATGCTGTATTTCAGTGTCCTGCATATGCTGTATTTCAGGGTCCTGCATATGCTGTATTTCAGTGTCCTGCATATGCTGTATTTCAGTGTCCTGCATAATGCTGTATTTCAGTGTCCTGTATACGCTGTATTTCAGTGTCCTGCATACGCTGTATTTCAGTGTCCTGCATAATGTTGTATTTCAGTGTCCTGTATACGCTGTATTTCAGTGTCCTGCATACGCTGTATTTCAGTGTCCTGCATATGCTGTATTTCAGTGTCCTGTATATGCTGTATTTCAGTGTCCTGCATATGCTGTATTTCAGTGTCCTGCATATGCTGTATTTCAGTGTCCTGTATATGCTGTATTTCAGGGTCCTGCATATGCTGTATTTCAGTGTCCTGCATATGCTGTATTTCAGTGTCCTGCATATGCTTAATTTCAGGGTCCTGCATATGCTGTATTTCAGTGTCCTGCATATGCTGTATTTCAGTGTCCTGCATAATGCTGTATTTCAGTGTCCTACATATGCTGTATTTCGGTGCCTGCATTGTCAGTAGACGTCTTGTTAATTTACCAGGCTAGCTAGAGGATTCAGAACAGAGTGGAAACTGGCTAAAGACAACTACGACCAGGCAGGTTTCCCCCAATATGGAGGAACACAATAGGTAATGTCCCAATTGGCACCCTATGGGCCCTGGTTTAAAGTAGTGCAGTAAACAGGGAATTATGGAGCCATTTGGGATGCAGACTAAAGCTCCCCCCTCCTCCTCTCTCTCTCTCTCTCTCTCTCTCTCTCTCTCTCACTCTCTTCAAACGTCCAGGCTTGAATTTGATCCAGCTGCAGCCCCACTCCCTCCTCACCCGTTAAAAATCTGGAACTAAAAGATTACAAACACAGAAATATAAAACATAAGGCACAAGCTGTCATTCCTGCTGTCAGGATCCAGGGGTTCTTTCTGCGTTTTCATTTTGCCTTGCTGCACATTAAGTAATTCAAATAAAACACTATTACGAATAAGGGACCGTATGATCATCATTTAACATCCATGGTTTTGATTTAAGCATACTTATTTGATCTACTCTCATTTTTCAGCGTTACATTAACTTAGTTTGAGTAATTAAAACTGGTCCAATATGGTAATGTAAATTATCCTTATTCAGTTGAATGCAAACCAAGATAAGTGGAGACCCAGGCCTCAATTCAATTAAAACCAGTTCTCAGAAGATTGCATCATGACAAAGTAACATTTGTCTTGCGCTACTAAGCAAGCTTTTCTTGGACTTCCGCTCTAACCCAGACCCCTACCTGGTTGGGCTTCCGCTCTAACCCAGACCCCTACGTGGTTGGGCTTCTGCTATAACCCAGGCCCCTACCTGGTTGGGCTTCTGCTCTAACCCAGACCCCTACGTGGTTGGGCTTCTGCTCTAACCCAGACCCCTACCTGGTTGGGCTTCCGCTCTAACCCAGACCCCTACCTGGTTGGGCTTCTGCTCTAACCCAGGCCCCTACCTGGTTGGGCTTCTGCTCTAACCCAGACCCCTACGTGGTTGGGCTTCTGCTCTAACCCAGACCCCTACCTGGTTGGGCTTCCGCTCTAACCCAGACCCCTACCTGGTTGGGCTTCTGCTCTAACCCAGACCCCTACGTGGTTGGGCTTCTGCTCTAACCCAGACCCCTACGTGGTTGGGCTTCTGCTCTAACCCAGACCCCTACGTGGTTGGGCTTCTGCTCTAACCCAGACCCCTACGTGGTTGGGTTTCTGCTCTAACCCAGACCCCTACGTGGTTGGGCTTCTGCTCTAACCCAGACCCCTACGTGGTTGGGCTTCTGCTCTAACCCAGACCCCTACCTGGTTGGGCTTCTGCTCCAACCCAGACCCCTACGTGGTTGGGCTTCCGCTCTAACCCAGACCCCTACCTGGTTGGGTTTCTGCTCTAACCCAGACCTACACCATGATCATGGGAAGCCCTTACTTGGACTTGTTCACCCCCTGTACTCCAGTCTTTAACCAGTCTCTGTTGTCACATGTTGTGGTTGGTGTAGCAGAGCTCAACCACCGTACTATACACTCTCCTCCCTGTCTGTCTGAATGCCTGAGCAGGTTTTATCACTGGCCTGGGTATACAGGCAGGCTCTGATGACGGCTTCAACATCCCTGTTGACTCACCATAATTGCTTCAGCATTTGGAATAGTTGTGCCGTGCACATTCCTCTAGAATTGCTTGTTTTGGATTCTGGGAAGATTCTGGCAGTGGTTTGGAAATCAGTAGCTTTTTTGTGATGAGAAGGCACGTTGCCAACATAACCGGGTTTGCTTCCAAATGGCACCCTATACACTTAATAGCACACTACTTCTGACAAGGGGATAGGGAATAGGGTGCCATTTGGGACACAAACCAGTACAGCTGTACTGCAGCCTTGGTCGAATGTTCTATTGTGCCCACGTGTTGTGTTTGCTGTTGTGGTCGCCTTAGTATTTTGTAGTCAGTGTACCATGAACAATCAGGCCACAAAATCAGAGTGGACTATGCTTCTTATGTGTCTTTTGCATGACAAGCCAGTGCCAGCCAGTGCAAGCATCACGAGGGGAACCACACACACACACACACCAAAACGTGACGCTTGTAAAATCACGTTGCCAAAAAAAAACATGTTCAATAACAAAGAGAAATGCAAACTGAAAAGAGGTTCAGGTAACTGCCAAAATAAAGGAAACACCAACATGAAGTGCCTTAATAGGGCGTTGGGCCACCACGAGCCAGACTAGCTTCAATGCACCTTGGCATAGATTCTACACAGTGGTGGAAAAAGATTGAAGTGCCTTTGAACGGGGTATGGTAGTAGGCAGTGGTGGAGAAAGTACCCAGTAGTCATACTTGAGTAAAAGTAAAGATACTTTAACGAAAAATGACTCAAGTAAAAGTGAAAGTCACCCAGTAAAATACTACTAAAAGTCTAAAAGTATTTGGTTTTAAATATAAAACAAAAGAGAACATCAATGGGAGTTCTCAATGGGTTGAGTTTACATTCCAATGGCTTGTGTCGCATTTTCCATGAGGTTCACCCGAGGATAATTAGGGGGTGCAATCGTTTGCAGATGTCGGTCACGGTGGGTGATGGTGGAGCGGAGAAGGGCAATGGCCCATACAGACCGGCTATGGCCTCTGAGTGCCCCATGTCAGGGCTAAGAGCCTGGCTCAGTCTCTGAGTGCCCCATGTCAGGGCTAAGAGCCTGGCTCAGTCTCTTGAGTGCCCCATGTCAGGGCTAAGAGCCTGGCTCAGTCTCTGAGTGCCCCATGTCAGGGCTAAGAGCCTGGCTCAGTCTCTGAGTGCCCCATGTCAGGGCTAAGAGCCTGGCTCAGTCTCTGAGTGCCCCATGTCAGGGCTAAGAGCCTGGCTCAGTCTCTGAGTGCCCCATGTCAGGGCTAAGAGCCTGGCTCAGTCTCTGAGTGTCCCATGTCAGGGCTAAGAGCCTGGCTCAGTCTCTGAGTGCCCCATGTCAGGGCTAAGAGCCTGGCTCAGTCTCTGAGTGTCCCATGTCAGGGCTAAGAGCCTGGCTCAGTCTCTGAGTGCCCCATGTCAGGGCTAAGAGCCTGGCTCAGTCTCTGAGTGCCCCATGTCAGGGCTAAGAGCCTGGCTCAGTCTCTGAGTGCCCCATGTCAGGGCTAAGAGCCTGGCTCAGTCTCTGAGTGCCCCATGTCAGGGCTAAGAGCCTGGCTCAGTCTCTGAGTGCCCCATGTCAGGGCTAAGAGCCTGGCTCAGTCTCTGAGTGCCCCATGTCAGGGCTAAGAGCCTGGCTCAGTCTCTGAGTGTCCCATGTCAGGGCTAAGAGCCTGGCTCAGTCTCTGAGTGCCCCATGTCAGGGCTAAGAGCCTGGCTCAGTCTCTGAGTGCCCCATGTCAGGGCTAAGAGCCTGGCTCAGTCTCTGAGTGCCCCATGTCAGGGCTAAGAGCCTGGCTCAGTCTCTGAGTGTCCCATGTCAGGGCTAAGAGCCTGGCTCAGTCTCTGAGTGCCCCATGTCAGGGCTAAGAGCCTGGCTCAGTCTCTGAGTGTCCCATGTCAGGGCTAAGAGCCTGGCTCAGTCTCTGAGTGCCCCATGTCAGGGCTAAGAGCCCGGCTCAGTCTCTGAGTGCCCCATATTTATCTGTAACTTTCTCACTCATCATTATTCACAATTCATTCAGCACTATCCGTAATCATCCACATTAATGTAGAAATGTTTAGAAACATATTATATTCTTATTTACAATAAAAGTGACTCCTAAATTACACAATATATTTTTTACCATTCATTTCTATTGGGCACAAAATAATCTGAAACCCCCCCCCCGGTTCACCCGATATGGATGAAAATACCCTCAAATTAAAGCTGTCAGTCTGCACTTTAACCTCGTATTCATTGTATCATTTGAAATCCAAAGTGCTGGAGTACAGCGCCAAAACAACAACAACAACAACAAAATGTCACTGTCCCAATACTTTTGGAGCTCACTGTAGCCTGAGTGACTAGGACAACGCCAGTTAACTGTGATCTGGCTCTGCACTCTCTCGGTCACGCGATGCCTGGAACCTACCTCAGATCAAGGCTTGAGTTCCAAATGGAACCCTATGCACTACACAGGGAATAAGGTTCCATTTGGAACTCAAGCCTTGTGGAAGAAGAAAACCACCTCAACTCAACATCCCCCCCTAAGCTGAACTGGACGCCCTTTACTTCATTGCTTACATATACACTCAAGACCATCCCTAGGGAGGGCTTTACAGGTCTCCAGTCTCTCTGGCTACTTTCTAGATGACAGTAAGTATGAAGTTCTTTTCCGTCATGGGGGAATAAGGGAAAAATGTTTGAATTAAGTTCTGTCATCAGCTCCACCCAGGGCCTCGAGCAATTTAACAGAGCTGGATGAATATCAACCTCTCTTGTGCGTCCCAAATGGCACCCTATTCCCTATTTAGTGCGCTACTTTTGACGAGGGCCCATAGGGCTATAGTGTGCCATTGGGGACGCACCCAGAGAGGTTGATATGAATCCAGGTCGATGAGATTCGTCCTTTGTTTCCCTCAAGTCCCTTACTGTTGTAATAGTTAACGCTTTATCACGCTCAATGCAGCTTTTTGCCATTCTCCATTTGTTGGAACATAAATTATCATTGCATCTTTCAGCGGAGATATGAGCAAATCCATAAATCTTATACAATACACGGTCACCCCCCCTAGCCCCTAACCCCCTTGGCGTCCCAACCTGGACCCTGGTCCATCAGCACCAGCTTGCATTGCGGTCAGGCAGTTGGCCTGTTTGTCAGCCTCGTTCTCCACGCCAGGGCAACACAGATTCCCTCTAACGTGATCCAGATGCCAGGATTCCCACTTGAGGAAGCAGATCTTTTAGTTGCCGTGAAATGTTTTCCATCTCTCTCTCTCTGACCCCTCTATGGAAAGAGTTTTGCTCTACGACCCCCACAAGCGTCTTGGGACATGTCTGAAGTCGGTACAGCCAATCTGCCAGCGTCTGTCTGAAGTGTCTGAACAGTTTGGTCTACACACTACAATATGACCCCCCTGTGGAAAGGTGGGACTCTCACGAACACGTACATGTCGGTTATTTTTCTCTAGGACGCCCACAGGCCTCACAAGACTTGTCTGAAGGTCCCCCGGTACCAGTTGAAAAAATGAATGGAAGTACAGTGCATTCTGAAAGTATTCAGACCCCTTGACTTTTTCCACATTTTGTTACGTTACAGCCTTATTCTAAAATGGATGAAATTGTTTTTTCCCCCTCATCAAGCTACACAATACTTACTCTTCCAACTATGAAGAATGAAGTTCTAATCGTAAACATTGTGTAATAACTTATCTCAAGATGCTATTTTGGGCAGTGGGGACTTCTTCTTTTTATGAACTTCAATGAACTTATTAACTTCATTTACATATTTATGAACATAAACAATGGAAACACTATTGACAAAGCTTTTGTTGTTGGCTAAAACCTATGAAATACAGTGGCTTGCGAAAGTATTCACCCCCCTTGGTATTTTTCCTATTTTGTTGCCTTACAACCTGGAATTAAAATAGATTTTTTGAGGCGTTTGTTTCATTTGATTTACACAACATGCCTACCACTTTGAAGATGCAAAATATTTTCTCTTGTGAAACAAACAAGAAATAAGACAAAAAAAAAACAGAAAACTTGAGCGTGCATAACTATTCAAGGCAAAACTGCTCCAGCTCCTTCAAGTTGGATGGGTTCCGCTGGTGTACAGCAATCTTTAAGTCATACCACAGATTCTCAGTTGGATTGAGGTCTGGGCTTTGACTAGGCCATTCCAAGACATTTAAATGTTTCCCCTTAAACCACTAGAGTGTTGCTTTAGCAGTATGCTTAGGGTCATTGTCCTGCTGGAAGGTGAACCTCCGTCCCAGTCTCAAATCTCTGGAAGACTGAAACAGGTTTCCCTCAAGGATTTCCCTGTATTTAGCGCCATCCATCATTCCTTCAATTCTGACGGCAGTCCCTGCCGATGAAAAACATCCCCACAGCATGATGCTGCCACCACCATGCTTCACTGTGGGGATGGTGTTCTCCGGGTGATGAGAGGTGTTGGGTTTGCGCCAGACATAGCGTTTTCCTTGATGGCCAAAAAGCTCAATTTTAGTCTCATCTGACCAGAGTACCTTCTTCCATATGTTTGGGGAGTTTCCCACATGTCTTTTGGCAAACACCAAACATGTTTGCTTATTTTTTTCTTTAAGCAATGGTTTTTTTCTGGCCACTCTTCCGTAAAGCCCAGCTCTGTGGAGTGTACGGCTTAAAGTGGTCCTATGGACAGATACTCCAATCTCCGCTGTGAAGCTTTGCAGCTCCTTCAGGGTTATCGTTGGTCTCTTTGTTGCCTCTCTGATTAATGCCCTCCTTGCCTGGTCCGTGAGTTTTGGTGGGCGGCCCTCTCTTGGCAGGTTTGTTGTGGTGCCTTATTCTTTCCATTTTTGAATAATGGATTTAATGTTCAAAGTTTCAGATATTTTTTTATAACCCAATCCTGATCTGTACTTCTCCACAACTTTTCCCTGACCTGTTTGGAGAGCTCCTTGGTCTTCATGGTGCCGCTTGCTTGGTGGTGGTGCAGACTCTGGGGCCTTTCAGAACAGGTGTAGATATACTGAGATCATGTGACAGATCATGTGACACTTAGATTTCACACAGGTGGACTTTATTTAACTAGTTATGTGACTTCTGAGGGTAATTGGATGCACCATATCTTATTTAGGGGCTTCATAGCAAAGGGGGTGAATACATATGCACACACCACTTCTCCGTTATTAATTTTTTTGAAATCTTTGAAACAAGTTTTTTTTTTTTTTTTCACTTCACCAATTTGGACTATTTTGTGTATGTCCATGACATGAAGTCCAAATAAAAATCAAGTTTTTATGAACTTCAATGAACTTATTAACTTTAACTTATGTATTTATGAACATAAACAATGGAAACACTATTGACAAAGCTTTTGTTGTTGGCTAACCCTATGAAATTGGTTACCAAAATATAAATGTTGCAGACTGTCATCATTTCCCACTATCAGGCGCTCTTGTGTCCCTGGGAGTGAGGCGGCGGCAGTGCCAACATCGTCAGTGTTTCCAGTGACACCGGGGAGAGATCAACTGTACCCGGATTAGGCCCAATCCTCCCCAGCTCCCCCCGCACCGGTTGGTGGTGCCGCTTGTGCAGTTGTTTTGACCACCGGCAAGCCCTGCCTGACCCCGTTCCTCTGGGCTCCGCTCCATCGTCTCACCCCCTCTCGCTCCTGCGCTTTCTCACACCAGCCTGGAAACAATGTCCAGCTTTTTATGAACACTTGGCAGAAGAGACGGAGAAGAGACGGATTCCCCCGACACGGTCACCCCCCCTAACCCTTCACCCCCTTGGCGTCCCAACCTGGACCCTGGTCCATCTGCGCCAGCTTGCCTTGCGGTCAGGCAGTTGGCCTGTTTTTCAGCCTCGTTCTCCACGTCGGATCCACACAGAGTCCCTCTAACGTGATCCAGATGCCAGGATTCCCCCTTGACGAAGCAGATCTTTGAGTCGCTGTGGAATGTTCATCTCTCACTCACTCTCTCTTTCTCTCTCTCCTCATCCTCTCCACCTCCCCCGTCCTCCTGCTCCTCCTCTCCTCCTCCTCTCTAGCCTATATGAATGGTGCCCGGCTGCATTATGCAATCTCTTACAACATCTCTGTGTGACCTCTGACCCTACGTGTCTTTACATTTACATTTTAGTAATTTAGCAGACGCTCTTATCCAGAGCAACTTACAGTTAGTGAATATTTTTTTTTTTATACTGGCCCCCCGTGGGAATCGAACCCACAACCCTGGCGTTGCAAACGCCATGCTCTATCAACTGAGCTACATCCCTGCCGGCCATTCCCTCCCCTACCCTGGACAACGCTGGGCCAATTGTGCGCCGCACATGAGTCTCCCGGTCGCGGCCAGCTGCGACAGAGCCTGGAATCGAACCAGGATCTCTAGTGGCACAGTTAGCACTGCGATGCGGCGCCTTAGACCACTGCGCCACTCAGGAGACATTAACTGTCCCTCAGCCCCCTTCTGTTGTTATACTGTACTGGTTTGCTGTGAAAACACACACATGAGGGCTTTGGGATCCCTTGACAACCAGAGTGTTTTCTCAACATGCTAAATCCTTTGTGTCACCCAAGCCGAACGAGACAGCAGGAGGGTTTTTGTTTTTTCCTGCGGCCGGCTGGTACGTACATAATAATGGTTTCTCTGTGGTTCTTTGTGGTCTCAGCACGTGGCCGGGTCCCCTCGATGAGTCTATATCATCCACACTGTTGATTATGGAAAAGCTTTTCTTAAAGGCCCAATGCAGCCATTTTGATCTCAATATCAAATCATTTCTGGGTAACTATTAAGTACCTTACCGTGGTTGTTTTCAAATAAAATGGTCAACGAGAAACAGAAATAGCGTCTTAGCAAAGAGCAATTTCTCAAGCAAGAATTTTGCCAGGACTGTCTGGGAGTGGTCTGAGTGGGGAGGGGAAAACTGAAAACTAGCTGTTATTGGCAGAGAGGTTTGGAACTGTCCTTCTTATTGGTCTATTAACTAATTAACTGCCTGTTGATGACTACGTCCCACCAAAACAGTCTGAAATTTCCGGCAGTCTTTTCAAACAGCTCTTGCACTAAACGAGCATAATCATAATTTTCACAATTTCACAGTGTGGATATACACTGAGTGTACAAAACATTAAGAACACCTGCTCTGGTGAATCCAGTTGAAACTATGATATCTTATTGATGCCACTTGTTAAATCCACTTCAATCAGTGTAGATGAAGGGGAGGAGACAGGTTAAAGAAGGATTTTTAAGCCTTGAGACAATTGAGACATGGATTGTGTATGTGTGCCATTTGGAGGGTGAATGGGCAAGACAAAATATTTAAGTGCCTTTGAACGAGGTATGGTAGTGATGTGTAGTTTTAATGGGTTATCAGATGAAATTGAGTAAATCATGAACATATAGTTAAAATTATTTGTGGCTAACTGAATTGGGCCGTTTGTTTTTGTCTCTCTCTTCAAACACAGTGAAGGGAGCGGCACCAGGGTTGAATAGAGTTTGGGCTAGACCTTTGACTCCTTGGTATCTTCTTGATTGATTACAGCTTGAGGGGGTGAGGTACAGGGGAGCGGGTGATTGGTTGGAGTAATAGTTCAGCCGTCCTCAGGGACAAAGGATAGTGGGCGGAGCAATAAAAGAGCGGGAAAACTGAAGAGGACTATATAAGATGGAGAAAGACCTTAAGAAGGGGTGCTCCTCTGCAGACGAGTATCGGCTTTGTTGGAAACTTTAATAAAGTCATTTCTTGGTGCAACAAAAACTCTGTAAGACCTTGTTTGTAATAAAGTATGGTGGTTATTTTCCACAACAGTAGTAGGTGCCAGGCGCACCAGGCGCACCGGTTTGTGTCAAGAACGGCAATGCTGCTCGGTTTTTCACGCTCAACAGTTTCCCGTGTGTATCAAGAATGTTCCACCACCCGAAGGACAGCCAGGCAACTTGACACAACTGTGGGAAGCATTGGAGTCAACATGGGCCAGCATCCCTGTGGAACGCTTTCGACACCTTGTAGAGTCCATGCCCCAACGAATTGAGGCTGTTCTGAGAGCAAAAGGGGTGGGTGCGACTCAATATTAGGAAGGTGTTCCTAATGTTTTGTACACTCAGTGTGTATATATATAAAAGACAGGACAATAATGTTTATGACTGCAATGGGCCTTTGAGGCATCTACATACATAGGTTCAGTTTACTCCTAGCAGAACTCGGCTAGGCGAAGTGACCGTCTGTGCTCCCTGAAGACCTTCGCTTGAAAAAAATAAAATAAAAGGCAATGTTACTGTTGGTCCCTCTTGAGACACTGTAGCAACTTCCTCAAAATAGTCAGAATTAATCAAAGATAAATTAAGAAATGTGTAAATAATTTTGACGTTTTTGCCGAGGTCTTAGTCGCGCAATTTTACATCTAACTAAGATGTTTGGTGCAATATTTAGTCGTATCTCATTGAATGACAACAAATTGAAGAATCCTTACTGTTGACAAATCACGACGAAGGGGCGTAGACTTTGGCAACTGAACTTCGTCTTGCCTCAAGAAAAATGTTTGTGTGCACGAACAGCTGAAAAAAAACACCAAAACTAACCAAAATGTCACAAAATTTCATCATAATATATGCACAAACTCTTTGGAATGGGAAGCAACAGGCTTTAGGCAGTCAGAGTTGAGGTGAACCCACGCTTTAGTCCAAGCTTTGAGAGTCACCCTGTCACTTCTCTCTGCAGTATTGGGCCCTTCATAGGAATCCCTCTAGAAGTCTGTCATTCACTTTCGATGTTGGAAAGCCTTTTTCTGCGTCTGAAATGGCACCCTATTCCGTATATATAGTAAATATTGGCACCCTATTCCGTATATATTCTTAGAATCTTTCTTAGCCAGAGTTAAGATGAACCCAGGCTTTAGTCCAAACTTTCTGAATCTCGTCAGTGATGGACAAGGTGAGACACTATTCTTCCCAAAACCACCTAAGGTTGATGTCCCCCCCCCCGTGGAAATCCACTTAGCATAATAGAACAATCAGTCAGTTTAAGTTAGAGATATCTGTTTTTTTTTTGCATTGGATGCGTCTCAATCCACCGCATCCTCCTATGTAACACTTCCACATCTGCAGTGAAAGGTGACCCGAGCTAGAGCAGTGTTTGTCAGACCATGAGACATCCCAAAAATCGGTTTTCTCACAAAATCGTCTGTAGTGCCCGAACAGTTTGCCCTAAAAAACTATTATGACCCCTCTATGGAAAACGTTTTGCTCTACGACCCCCACAAGCGTCTTGGTACTAGTCTGAAGTCGGTACAGCCGATCTGCCAACTTCTGTCTGTAGCGTCAGAACGGTTTGGGGCGACACACTAATATGACCCCTCTGTGGAAAAGTATGAAAAAAAAGAAAAAAAAGAAGGTATGCACTCACTAACTGTAAGTCGATCTGGATAAGAGCGTCTGCTAAATGACTAAAATGTAAAATGAAACAAGTAGGTTGTTTTTCTCTAGGACGCCCACAGGCCTCACAAGACTCGTCTGAAGGTCCCCCAGTACCAGTTACATTTTTTTATGGAAGTACAGTGGGGAGAACAAGAATTTGATACACTGCCGATTTGCAGGTTTTCCTACTTACAAAGCATGTAGAGGTCTGTCATTTTTATCATAGGTACACTTCAACTGTGATAGACGGAATCTAAAACAAAAATCCAGAAAATCACATTGTATGATTTTTAAGTAATTAATTTGCATTTTATTGCATGACATAAGTATTTGATACATCAGAAAAGAATAACTTAATATTTGGTACAGAAACCTTTGTTTGCAATTACAGAGATCATACGTTTCCTGTAGGTCTTGACCAGGTTTGCACACACTGCAGCAGGGATTTTGGCCCACTCCTCCATACAGACCTTCTCCAGATCCTACAGGTTTCGGGGCTGTCGCTGGGCAATACGGACTTTCAGCTCCCTCCAAAGATTTTCCATTGGGTTCAGGTCTGGAGACTGGCTAGGCCACTCCAGGACCTTGAGATGCTTCTTACGGAGCCACTCCTTAGTTGCCCTGGCTGTGTGTTTCGGGACGTTGTCATGCTGGAAGACCCAGCCACGACCCATCTTCAATGCTCTTACTGAGGGAAGGAGGTTGTTGGCCAAGATCTCACGATACATGGCCCCATCCATCCTCCCCTCAATACGGTGCAGTCGTCCTGTCCCCTTTGCAGAAAAGCATCCCCAAAGAATGATGTTTCCACCTCCATGCTTCACGGTTGGGATGGTGTTCTTGGGGTTGTACTCATCCTTCTTCTTCCTCCAAACACGGCGAGTGTAGTTTAGACCAAAAAGCTCTATTTTTGTCTCATCAGACCACATGACCTTCTCCCATTCCTCCTCTGGATCATCCAGATGGTCATTGGCAAACTTCAGACAGGCCTGGACATGCGCTGGCTTGAGCAGGGGGACCTAGCGTGCGCTGCAGGATTTTAATCCATGATGGCATAGTGTGTTACTAATGGTTTTCTTTGAGACTGTGGTCCCAGCTCTCTTCAGGTCATTGACCAGGTCCTGCCGTGTAGTTCTGGGCTGATCCCTCACCTTCCTCATGATCATTGATGCCCCACGAGGTGAGATCTTGCATGGAGCCCCAGACTGAGGGTGATTGACCGTCATCTTGAACTTCTTCAATTTTCTAATAATTGCGCCAACAGTTGTTACCTTCTCACCAAGCTGCTTGCCTATTGTCCTGTAGCCCATCCCAGCCTTGTGCAGATCTATAATTTTATCCCTGATGTCCTTACACAGCTCTCTGGTCTTGGCCATTGTGGAGAGGTTGGAGTCTGTTTGATTGAGTGTGTGGACAGGTGTCTTTTATACAGGTAACGAGTTCAAACAGGTGCAGTTAATACAGGTAATAAGTGGAGAACAGGAGGGCTTCTTAAAGAAAAACTAACAGGTCTGTGAGAGCCGGAATTCTTACTGGTTGGTAGGTGATCAAATACTTATGTCATGCAATAAAATGCAAATTAATTACTTAAAAATCATACAATGTGTTTTTCTGGATTTTTGTTTTAGATTCCGTCTCTCACAGTTGAAGTGTACCTATGATAAAAATTACAGTCCTCTACATGCTTTGTAAGTAGGAAAACCTGCAAAATCGGCAGTGTATCAAATACTTGTTCACCCCACTGTATATATGGAGACTGTTTAGTGCCAAAGATAAGGGGTTAAATAAATGTCTCCATCTGATCTCCCTCCCCTCTGGTCTCCCTCTAATCTCCCTCTACCTCCCTCCCCTTTGGTCTCTCTCCCCTCTGGTCTCCCTCCCCTCTGGTCTCCCTCTCCTCTGGTCTCCAAGCATCACGTCTGGAGGAAACCTGGCACCATCCCTATGGTGAAGCATGGTGGTGGCAGCATCATGCTGTGGGGATGTTTTTCAGCGGCAGGGACTGGGAGACGAGTCAGGATCGAGGGAAAGATGAACGGAGCAAAGCAAAGTACAGAGAGCTCCTTGATGAAAACCTGCTCCAGAGCGCTCAGGACCTCAGACTGGGGTGAAGGTTCACCTTCCATCAGGACAACAACCCTAAACACACAGCTAAGACAACACAGGGGTGGCTTTGGGACAAGTCTCTGAATGTCCTTGAGTGGCCCAGCCAGAGCCCGGACTTGAACCCGATCGAACATCTCTGGAGAGACCTGAAAATAGCTGTGCGGCGACGCTGCCCATCCAACCTGACAGAGCTTGAGAGGATCTGCAGAGAAGAATGGGAGAAACTCCCCAAATACAGGTGTGCCAAGCTTGTAGCGTCATACCCAAGAAGACTCAAGTTTGTAATCGCTGCCAAAGGTGCTTCAACAAAGTACTGAGTAAAGGGTCTGAATACTTATGTAAATGTAATATTTCCTTTTTTTTTTTTTTTTTCTAAATTAGCAAACATTTCTAAAAAACAGTTTTTGCTTTGTCATGATGGGGTATTGTGTGTAGATTGATGAGGGGAAAAAAACAATTTAATCAATTTTAGAATAAGGCTGTAACGTAACAAAATGTGGAAAAGGTCAAGGGGTCTGAATACTTTCCGAAGGCACTCTATCTTTACTTTTACTCAAGTATGACAGTTGGGGTTTTCCACCACCACTGATATATAATAGTATCTCCAGCAGTACTTAAAGGGATATACTGTACACACATACTATGGTAGTGACATTAATACCCTGTAATACTGAGATGTTAGGCTGACGAGAAGGACTGTGTCCCAAATAGCACCCTATTCCCTATACAGTCAAGTGCACTACTTTTCCCAAAGGCCCCTATGAATAGGGTGCTTTTTTGGGACGCGACCATTGGCAGAGTATTAAACTACAGTCATTCTCCTCTGTATCTCTCCCTGAGTGTGCTCTTCATCTAGAATGCAACAGTATGCTGTTGTCAGCAGTAACATTCATCCTCTCTGTCTCTGATTGCGTCCCAAATGGCACCCTAGTCCATATAGGGCACATAGAGAATAGGGTGCCATTTGGGACGCAATCTCTGTGTAAATATTGCAGCTCAGTCCTCCGCTCTGTGGATTCTAAGGCCTTGTCACAGGTTTCCTTATTTCCCCTCAGCCATGTGCGTCCTCAGGCCCTTACCTTGTATCAGACTATGGGACTTTATGTGGGCCCGCTGGGCCTTTGGCTCCACAGGGCTGATAAAGCATTGCGCTTGCTCTTTTTCAAACAACAGTATTGTTCACCCATCATACGTACGGTAATGCGGCTCATGTCAGTAAGCAGTCATCGTTACTCAAACTCCACCCCAGACCCTCTCCAGCTCACCTCACAGCTGGTGTCAACTATTGTGGTGGCCTGCCACAGGATGACAGGGCAGTCCTTCTCAAAGCCTCCAGTTCTCCTGCTCCCTGCCAAGAAGTACAAATAAAAAGAGATGATTAATGGTGGAGGAAAAAGAGAAGGGAGAGAGAGTGAGAGAAAGAGAGAGAGGAGGCTGGGTGGGGGGGCAGAGAGAGGGGGGTCAGGAGAGAAAGAGCTGGAGAGAGAGAGAGAGAGAGAGAGAGAGAGAGAGAGAGAGAGAGAGAGAGAGAGAGAGAGAGAGAGAGAGAGAGAGAGAGAGAGAGAGAGAGAGAGAGAGAGAGAGAGAGAGAGAGAGAGAGAGAGAGAGAGAGAGAGAGAGAGAGAGGGAGAGGAGGCTGGGGGGGACAGAGAGAGAGGGGGCAGGAGAGAAAGAGCTAGAGAGGGAGAGAGAGAGAGAGAGAGAGAGAGAGAGAGAGAGAGAGAGAGAGAGAGAGAGAGAGAGAGAGAGAGAGAGAGAGAGAGAAAAGAAAAGAAAAGACGTTGCTTGAAGGCATACATAAAAATGTTGTTGATCCTATCTGGCAGTGTGTCTGATTGATCCTGTTCCAGCTGGCATCTCTGTGTGATATTCTTACTCTACCAGCCCTAGAGACTGAGCAAGACTTACCGTAATGGAGAGGCGGCCACAGCCACTGGTTCTCAGGGCTCTGTCCCAAATGGCACCCTATTCCCTACGTAGTGCACTACTTTAGACCAGGGCCCATAGGGAACAGGGTGCCATTTGCGACGCAGCCTCTGAGTCTGACCAAGCAACAGACCCATTGCAGTCTGAATGAGAAGGGACTGTGGAGAGTGAGGAGTTCTGAGTGAAGTGGCCAATTAGGGACAGGCTAGAGGAAGGAACCTTGAGGATTGGACAACATGTCCAGTACAACGTGTCCAATATCGATTTATTATTTCTGCGTGAAGACAAGAAGGGGAGATGGCGTGATGTTTCAGGCGGACAGGCAGGGAGGAGAGGGAACAGGGAACGGTGTCGCTAAGGGGAGAGAACTCTGGGTAAGATGGTGCAGTATTTTGGGTGTGTCTCCCTGACTCTGGGTAAATTGGTCCGACCACCTCATCCACCTTTCCCCCTCTTAATTCCTTCCAGACGGGCCAAATGTTGAAGCTGGAAGGCCTTCAAGGGCCATTCCTGTCTTGGATCTCGTCCCAAATGGCACCCTATTCCCTATGTAGTGCACTAGGACCCCATAGGGCTCTGGTCAAAAGTAGTGCACTATATAAGGAACATGGTGCCATTTGGGATGTAGCCTGGGTGTGTGAACGTGCTCGGAGGAAACTATGAGATGGTTTAGAGGGGATGGGGGGGGAGTACCTGTTGGATTTGGTCTGAAAAATCCCCCTCCTTCGCCCTTGAAGGCTGCCATCTCGCGGGCAGCACACGCTGTCCTGCCACTCCAGTCCCCCCACCCCAAGACTTTTATCCGAGGAGCTCAATGAAGGCCCACCTCCTTGCCAGTGGTATTTCCTCCCAGAGTCTCTCCAGTTGAAACCCAAGGGGACACGGCGGCCTCTGCCAGCACTGAGCAGTCAAAACAGCTCTGTGCTCCAGGCAGTCACCATGGACCAGGTCCCAGGTCCCTAACTCCTGGCGAACTGAGAGTCTCTTCCATACAGGTCAAATCAAATCCCTGCAGTTGGAATGTTTTGTCTTTGACCAACTGAAACTACAATTTTGAATGCTCTGATGCTAAACAACAGATATGATTGATTTTTTTATGTCCAAGCTAAGATTTATTTTTGCATCATTGTATATAATGAAATATACAGTGCTATGCGCTACGCTCTTATCCAGAGCAACTTACAGTTAGTGAATACATATTTTTTTTTATACTGGCCCCCCGTGGGAATCGAACCCACAACCCTGGCGTTGCAAACGCCATGCTCTATCAACTGAGCTACATCCCTGCCGGCCATTCCCTCCCCTACCCTGGACCAATTGTGCGCCGCCCATGAGTCTCCCGGTCACGGCCGGCTGCGACAGAGCCTGGATTCGAACCAGGATCTCTAGTGGCACAGTTAGCACTGCGATGCAGTGCCTTAGACCACTGCGCCACTCAGGAGTACTTGCCCCCTTTCTAATTTTCTCCACTTTTGCATATTTGTGATACTGAATGTTATTAGATCTTCAACCAAAACCTAATATTAGATAAAGGGAACATAAGTGAACAAATAACACAACAATTACATATTTATTTCATAAACAAAGTTATGCAACACCCAATTCCCCTGTGTGAAAAAGTAATTGCCCCCTTACACTCAATAACTGGTTGTGCCACCTTTAGCTGCAATGACTTCAACCAAATGCTTCCTGTAGTTGTTGATCAGTCTCTCACGTTGCTGTGGAGGAATTTTGGCCCACTCTTCCATGCAGAACTGCTTTAACTCAGTGACGTGTGGGTTTTCAAGCATGAACTGCTCGTTTCAAGTCCTGCCACAACATCTCAATTGGGATTAGGTCTGGACTTTGACTAGGCCATTCCAAAACTTCCAATTTGTTGCTTTTTAGCAATTTTCATGTAGACTTGATTGTGTGTTTTGGATCATTGTCTTGCTGCATGACCCAGCTGCGCTTCAGCTTCAGCTCACAGACGGATGGTCTGACATTCTTCTGTAGAAGTCTCTGATACAGAGCAGAATTAATGGTTCCTTCTATTAAGGCAAGTCGTCCAGGTCCTGAGGCAGCAAAGCATCCCCAAACCATCACACCACCACCACCATGCTTGACCTTTGGTATGATGTTCTTACTGTGGAATGCAGAGTTTGGTTTTCGCCAGGCTTTACTGGAACCATGTCGTCCAAAAAGTTATACTTTTGAATCATCTGTCCATAGAACGTTCTTCCAAGAGTCTTGATGATCATCCAGGTGCTTTTTGGCAAACTTGAGTCAACTTTTTGGACGAGATGGGTCCCATTATGCCTGGCGAAAACCAGTTCCACAGTAAGAACATCATACCAAAGGTCAAGCATGGTGGTGGTGGTGTGATGGTTTGGGGATGCTTTGCTGCCTCAGGACCTGGACGACTTGTAACTAAATTTTCTCCTGTCCACATTTCCTACAGAGCGGAGCGTCATGTTTATCAGAGCATCTGTGTGTTGTGTAACTACATAGCTATGTGAGTATGACTGTGTGTGTGTGTGTGTGTGTGTGTGTGTGTGTTTGTGTGTTGTGTGTGTGTGTGTGTGTGTGTGTGTGTGTGTGTGTGTGTGTGTGTGTGTGTGTGTGTGTGTGTGTGTGTGTGTGTGTGCATGCGTGCGTGCGCACGTGCGTGTGTGTGTAACTAAGCTATGTGAGTATGACTGTAATTAGTTCCTCAGCAGGGGGCTTCTACATGGATGCACAGGGCTTCCTGTCTGGATATATGGACTGGGATGCACAGGGCTTCCTGTCTGGATATATGGACTGGGATGCACAGGGCTTCCTGTCTGGATATATGGACTGCTTCCCAAATTACCCCCTATTCCCCGCTGCTAGTTTTTTTAATATTGTTAACAGAGGGCTCTGACTCTCTCACACAGAGGGCTCTGACTCTCTCACACAGAGGGCTCTGACTCTCTCACACAGAGGGCTCTGACTCTCTCACACAGAGGGCTCTGACTCTTTCACACAGAGGGCTCTGACTCTCTCACACAGAGGGCTCTGACTCTCTCACACAGAGGGCTCTGACTCTCTCACACAGAGGGCTCCGACTCTCTCACACAGAGGGCTCTGACTCGCTCACACAGAGGGATCTGACTCGCGCACACAGAGGGCTCTGACTCTTTCACACAGAGGGCTCTGACTCTCTCACACAGAGGGCCCTGACTCTCTCACACAGAGGGCTCTGACTCTCTCACACAGAGGGCTCTGACTCGCGCACACAGAGGGCTCTGACTCTTTCACACAGAGGGCTCTGACTCTCTCACATAGAGGGCTCTGACTCTCTCACACAGAGGGCTCTGACTCTCTCACACAGAGGGCTCTGACTCTCTCACACAGAGGGCTCTGACTCGCTCACACAGAGGGATCTGACTCGCGCACACAGAGGGCTCTGACTCTTTTACACAGAGGGCTCTGACTCTCTCACACAGAGGGCTCTGACTCTCTCACACAGAGGGCTCTGACTCTCTCACACAGAGGGCTCTGACTCTCTCACACAGAGGGCTTTGACTCGCTCACACAGAGGGCTCTGACTCGCGCACACAGAGGGCTCTGACTCTTTCACACAGAGGGCTCTGACTCTCTCACACAGAGGGCTCTGACTCTCTCACACAGAGGGCTCTGACTCTCTCACACAGAGAGATCTGACTCGCGCACACAGAGGGCTCTGACTCGCGCACACAGAGGGCTCTGACTCTCTCACACAGAGGGCTCTGACTCTCTCACACAGAGGGCTCTGACTCGCTCACACAGAGGGCTCTGACTCTCTCACACAGAGGGCTCTGACTCGCTCACACAGAGGGCTCTGACTCACGCACACAGAGGGCTCTGACACTCTCACACAGAGGGATCTGACTCGCGCACACAGAGGGCTCTGACTCACGCACACAGAGGGCTCTGACACTCTCACACAGAGGGATCTGACTCGCGCACACAGAGGGCTCTGACTCGCGCACACAGAGGGCTCTGACACTCTCACACAGAGGGCTCTGACTCTCTCACACAGAGGGCTCTGACTCTCTCACACAGAGGGCTCTGACTCTCTCACACAGAGGTCTCTGACACTCTCACACAGAGGGATCTGACTCGCGCACACAGAGGGATCTGACTCTCTCACACAGAGGGCTCTGACTCTCTCACACAGAGGGCTCTGACTCGCGCACACAGAGGGATCTGACTCGCGCACACAGAGGGATCTGACTCGCGCACACAGAGGGCTCTGACTCTCTCACACAGAGGGCTCTGACTCTCTCACACAGAGGGCTCTGACTCTCTCACACAGAGGGCTCTGACTCTCTCACACATAGGGCTCTGACTCGCTCACACAGAGGGCTCTGACTCGCTCACACAGAGGGCTCTGACTCTCTCACACAGAGGGCTCTGACTCGCTCACACAGAGGGCTCTGACTCGCGCACACAGAGGGCTCTGACACTCTCACACAGAGGGCTCTGACACTCTCACACAGAGGGCTCTGACACTTTCACACAGAGGGATCTGACTCGCGCACACAGACGTCAGAGATGTCTTCTTAGTTAGCAGTTATTCCCAGCCGAAATTGACAGCAGTCGAGATCTAAGACTTTCCCCATTAAAGTGTAACATACTATTTTAAATTCTTCTGAAGGGAACTATATCCTGGCTGCTATTGAAGTAATGACCTTTATCAGTGGGTTCCATCTCTGGATAGTGATACTCACCACTCAACATTTATTAATGTCATTCCAGACAATAGGCCATAACACCCAGATATTATGTTCTGATACATAGACATGCTAGCCCCATTCATGATGTATCTGCACTCCATAGGAAAGCCCCTTTGAGTCAGAGTGTGAGCACCTATAGGTGTGGTGATGTCATCGCTCTGTAAAGGGGTTACTCTATATCCTTGTCACTGTGTTGATATTTTATTGCCCTGCCATGATTTTCTCACATCACGTCTGTCTGTGTCTCTCACTCGCTTTATCCTCTGTTTCTCTCTCTCTTTCTCACACACACTCACACAGACTCCCCCCCTCCCTCCCTCCCTCCCTCCCTCCCTCCCTCTATTTCTCCCTCCCTCCCTCCCTCCCTCCCTCCCTCCACCCCTCTCTATTTCTCTCTATCTCTCTCCCTCTGTTTCTCCTGTGGAAAACCATGTCTGCTGTAGTGCTTGGCATTCTTGCGGTTTGACTGGCACTTCCTGTCCTGAACGAGAAGTACGGATGCAGTAGAGAACATTCCTACAGTCTTTTCTTCTTTTTATTAGTTCAGTTTGTTGAATGAAAAAAAGCATTTGTTTCTTAAGTAAGTCTGTAATGTCTTTATTGAGAGTTTTAAATGAGTGTTGTTTGTTCACTGGCATAATAGCAGCAAGCTATGGCTAATTGTAGAGTTAAGGCATGTTTTATATGAGATGATTCACATAGAGAATGAATGGGACTGTGGGTACTAGTAGAAGAACCACAAGCCAATTTAAACGCTAGCTAATACAGGAAGTACAACCACAAGGTTACACTGTCTCATTCAGTGTCCCTTTAAACACAGTACACGCACGTGCCCCCCCGTCACCTTCCATGCTTATGTGTACCTGTGTAACGTAACAACCGTACAGACAGACAGAAAGACGCTGTTAACCAAGGTCTCTCACAGTGGGGCTACTGACTGACTGACTGACTGACTGACTGACTGACTGACTGACTGACTGACTGACCGCCCACTGACTGACTGACTGACCCGACCGACTGACGACCCTGACTGACCGACTGACTGGCTGACTGACTGACTGACTGACCGACCGACTGACCACTGACTGACTGACTGACCGACTGACTGACGACCGACCGACCGACCGACTGACTGACTGACTGACCGACTGACCGCAACTGACCGACCGACGGCCCGACTGACTGACCACGACCGACGGACTGACTGACTGACTGACCACTGACTGACTGACTGACTGACTGACTGACCACTGACTGACTGACTGACTGACCACATACTGACTGACTGACCACTGACTGACTGACTGACCGACTGACTGACTGACTGACTGACTGACTGACTGACTGACTGACTGACTGACTGACCGACTGACGACTGACCGACTGACTGACTGACCACTGACCGACCGACCGACCACTGACCGACTGACTGACCACATACTGACTGACTGACCACTGACTGACCGCGCTGACTGACGACCCCGACTGACCGACTGACTGACTGACTGACCACATCTGACTGACTGGACCGACTGACCGACTGACCGACCACTGACCGACTGACTGACCACTACTGACTGACTGACCACTGACTGACTGACTGACCACTGACTGACTGACCACTGGCGACTGACCGACTGACCGACTGACTGACCGACCGACTGACTGACCGACTGACCCGACCGACTGACCGACCGACTGACTGACTGACTGACCGACCACGGCGACTGACTGACTGACCACTGACCGACTGCACTGACTGACCGACTGACTGACCCGACCGACTGACCGACCCAGCTGACCGACTGACTGACCGCGACTGACTGACTGACTGACTGACGACTGACTGACTGACTGACTGACCGACCGACTGACCGACTGACTGACCACTGGCCGACGACGACTGACTGACCACTGACCGACTGACCACTGACTGACTGACCACCGGCCGACTGACCGACTGACTGACTGACACTGACCGCAGCTGACCGACTGACTGACTGACCGACTGACCGACTGACTGACTGACCGACTGACTGACTGACACGACTGACCGACCGACTGACCGCACTGACTGACTGACTGACTGACCGCGACTGACCTGACTGACCACTGACTGACTGACTGACCCCGGCCCGACTGACCGACTGACTGACTGACTGACTGACCACTGACTGACTGACTGACTGACTGACTGACTGACTGACTGACCACTGACTGACTGACTGACTGACCACATACTGACTGACTGACCACTGACTGACTGACTGACTGACCACATACTGACTGACTGACCACAGACTGACTGACTGACTGACTGACTGACTGACCACTGACTGACTGACTGACTGACCACATACTGACTGACTGACTGACTGACCACAGACTGACTGACTGACTGACCACTGACTGACTGACTGACTGACCACATACTGACTGACTGACTGACCACAGACTGACTGACTGACTGACCACAGACGACTGACTGACTGACTGACCACAGACTGACTGACTGACTGACCACAGACTGACTGACTGACTGACCACAGACTGACTGACTGACTGACCACTGACTGACTGACTGACTGACCTGAGCCAGCGACTGGCTGACCACAGACTGACTGACTGACCGACGACTGACTGACCACTGACCGACTGACTGACCACTGACCGACTGACTGACTGCGGCCAGCTGACCCCGACTGACTGACTGACCACTGACTGACTGACTGACCACTGACTGACTGACTGACCACTGACTGACTGACTGACCGACTGACTGACTGACCACCCACTGACTGACTGACTGACCACTGACTGACTGACTGACTGACCACATACTGACTGACTGACCACTGACTGACTGACTGACCACTGACTGACTGACTGACCCGCTGACTGACTGACTGACTGACGCGCTGACCCCAGCTGACCGACTGACTGACTGACCGCTGACTGACTGACCGACCGGCCGGCCCCGACTGACCGACTGACCGACTGACTGACTGACTGACCACTGACCGACTGACTGACCGACTGACCGACTGACCGACTGACCACTGACCGACTGACTGACTGACCACATACTGACTGGACTGACCACAGACTGACTGACTGACTGACCACACCCCGGCTGACCGACTGTACTGACTGACTGACTGACCACTGACTGACTGACTGACTGACCACATACTGACTGACTGACCACTGACTGACTGACTGACTGACCACATACTGACTGACTGACTGACCACATACTGACTGACTGACTGACCACAGACTGACTGACTGACTGACTGACTGACCACTGACTGACTGACTGACTGACCACATACTGACTGACTGACTGACCACAGACTGACTGACTGACTGACCACAGACTGACTGACTGACTGACCACAGACTGACTGACTGACTGACCACAGACTGACTGACTGACTGACCACATACTGACTGACCACAGACTGACTGACTGACTGACCACATACTGACTGACCACAGACTGACTGACTGACTGACTACAGACGACTGACTGACTGACTGACTTGACTGACCACATACTGACTGACTGACTGACCACAGACTGACTGACTGACTGACCACAGACTGACTGACTGACTGACCACAGACTGACTGACTGACTGACCACAGACTGACTGACTGACTGACCACAGACTGACTGACTGACTGACCACATACTGACTGACTGACTGACCACAGACTGACTGACTGACTGACCACAGACTGACTGACTGACTGACCACAGACTGACTGACTGACTGACTGACTGACTGACCACTGACTGACTGACTGACTGACCACAGACTGACTGACCACAGACTGACTGACGGACTGACCACTGACCCTGACTGACTGACTGACCGACCACATACTGACTGACGACTGACCACAGACGGACCGACTGACTGACCACATACTGACTGACTGACTGACCACAGACTGACCGACTGACTGACCACAGACTGACTGACTGACTGACCACAGACTGACTGACTGACTGACCACATACTGACTGACTGACTGACCACAGACTGACTGACTGACTGACCACAGACTGACTGACTGACTGACCACAGACTGATGACTGACTGACCACAGACTGACTGACTGACCACAGACTGATGACTGACTGACCACAGACTGACTGACTGACCACAGACTGACTGACTGACTGACCACAGACTGATGACTGACTGACCACAGACTGACTGACTGACCACAGACTGATGACTGACTGACCACAGACTGACTGACTGACCACAGACCGATGACTGACTGACCACAGACGACTGACTGACCACCGACTGACTGACCACAGACTGACTGACTGACTGACCACATACTGACTGACTGACTGACCACAGACTGACTGACTGACCACAGACTGACTGACTGACTGACCACATACTGACTGACCACAGACTGACTGACTGACTGACCACAGACTGACTGACTGACTGACTACAGACGACTGACTGACTGACTGACTTGACTGACCACAGACTGACTGACTGACTGACCACATACTGACTGACCACAGACTGACTGACTGACTGACCACAGACTGACTGACTGACTGACTACAGACGACTGACTGACTGACTGACTGACTGACCACATACTGACTGACCACAGACTGACTGACTGACTGACCACAGACTGACTGACTGACTGACCACATACTGACTGACTGACTGACCACAGACTGACTGACTGACTGACCACAGACTGACTGACTGACTGACCACAGACGACTGACTGACTGACTGACCACAGACTGACTGACTGACCACAGACTGACTGACTGACCACAGACTGACTGACTGACTGACTGACCACAGACCGATGACTGACTGACCACAGACGACTGACTGACCACCGACTGACTGACCACAGACTGACTGACCACAGACTGACTGACTGACTGACCACAGATGACTGACTTGACTGACCACAGACTGACTGACTGACTGACTGACCACAGACTGACTGACTGACCACAGACTGACTGACTGACTGACTGACCACAGATGACTGACTGACCACAGATGACTGACTGACCACAGACTGACTGACTGACCACAGACTGACTGACTGACCACAGACTGACTGACTGACCACAGACTGAATAAAGGTAAGATCATTGACAACAAAGCTCTTTATAGTGTCAGGAACAGGAAGCCACTTACAACGGGCTGATTGCTCTCTTTTTCTGTTTGCTGTTTGTCATGAACCTGCCTGTAAACCGTGCTTTGTTCCTGACTTACTGGTTGCCGTTTTTCCACTGCAAACACAAACACACACACACCGACTCTGTAATCCATTTATACAGCTGCAGGTTTTCAGAGAGAGGGGGAAGGTACAACAGCTGTGTATTACTCCCGGAATTTGCTTGGAGACAGACAGACAGTCGCTGCGCTGACCCAGCGCTGCTGTGTGTGTGTGTGTGTGTGTGTGTGCGTGCGTGCGTGCGTGCGTGCGTGTGTGCGTGCGTGCGTGCGTGTGTTATTCACGAAAGAGCCGGCTCGATGACAGCTAAATTTAGGAAGGCCTGGTCTTCTCTAATAAAATACAAACCATCAACAGCAATGAAAGGTGAACCGCAAATAGATTTAAGCCAGTTGCCATAACTTTGAATTCAGGTTTAAACTTCTTCTCTTTCAGCGGCAGCGAGGCTATGGCCTACTCCTAATGAATTACCAGCTGTGCTACAGTGAAAGTCGATAATTGGACAATGTGTTCGCTTGGCCATAGAGCGTATAGAGTTTCAGAGTCACTGCTGTCCTCCTTCAACATGGAGGTTTTAAAGGGGCAATCTGCAGTTCCAAATTAATGGGTATATATACACCACCGTTCAAAAGTTTGGGGTCACTTTGAAATTTCCATTATCAGCAACCATCAGTCCTGTGTTCCAATGGCACGTTGTGTTTGCTAATCCAAGTTGATCATTTTAAAAGGCTAATTGATCATTAGAAAACCCTTTTGCAATTATGTTAGCACAGCTGAAAACTGTTGTGCTGATTAAAGAAGCAATAAAACTGGCCTTCTTGAGACTAGTTGAGTATCTGGAGCATCAGCAATTGTGGGTTCGATTACAGGCTCAAAATGGCCAGAAACAAATAACTTTCTTCTGAAACTCATCAGTCTATTCTTGTTCTGAGAAATGAAGGCTATTCCATGCGAGAAATTGCCAAGAAACTGAAGATCTCGTACAACGCTGTGTACTACTCCTAACCAGAATAGAAAGAGCAGTGGGATGCCCCGGTGCACAACTGAGCAAGAGGACAAATACATGAGAGTGTCTAGTTTGAGAAACAGACGGCTCACAGGTCCTCAACTGGCAGCTTCATTAAATAGTACCCGCAAAACACCAGTCTCAATGTCAACAGTGAAGAGGCGACTCCGGTATGCTGACGACCTAGGCAGAGTTGCAAAGAAAAAGTCCAGTGTCTGTGTTCTTTTGCCCATCTTAATCTTTTATTTTTATTGGCCAGTCTGAGATTTGGCTTTTTCTTTGCAACTCTGCCTAGAAGGTCAGCATCCCGGAGTGACCCCAAACTTTTGAACGGTAGTGTATATTACATTTATAAGTAAAAAAATGTATGTAGCAATCGCAGATTTTCCATTTAACTTAACCACAGTTAGTCAGTCATCTCAACAGTCAGGCCCGGATATAAACAGTAATATCAATCAAGCTGTTTGGGTTGCTTACATTACATAACTAAGGTATATAACTAGGGCCAGGAGATTTTTCAGGAAAAACTCAGGGCCTAATGCATACACACTCGTACATACAAAGTTTTATACAATGGGTGGGTCTAATCCTGAATGATTGGTTAAAACCGCATTCCAGCCGGTGTCTATTCCACAAGTTACCACCGGTTAAATCTATGACGTTAAAATGCCTATTTACTCTGTTCCATCTGACTGCGCAATCCACTGTCTCATCAGCCCAGCCAGGCAATTTGTAAACTTGATCTCGACTATAAAAAGCATCTAGACATTATCTCACATTTATTTTAGATGAACATTTAGTTTTCAACAGCTGAGCTTTGTATAAACCTTCCTGTCTGTCTCTCCGACATTTGCAACATTGTTTCAATATTCAAATTCAATCTCCAGCTATTGCAGAGTAATGAACGTGTCGAGAGTCGGGAGTCGGGAGTCGGGATGAGACAGTCGAAATCATGAATCGGCATCATTTTTATGGATATATGCAAAGAAATACCAATAGAAAACAGGTGAAACGAAACGAAGTGCAGCTAGTTTGCAGTCTTTCCAGCTGGTTTGAAGTGATTGTGTTAGCTGGGTTGTTGGTTAGCTCCTCTGAACAACAGTGTCCTGACGAGAGAGTACATTTTCTATGCCAGGTGAAATCGCGCATCATTGGCTCATTGTTATGGATGTGTTCAAATAAATGCCACTAGAAAACTGCTTAAACAAATGCAAATGCAGCTACTTTGTTGTTATTCTGGCTGCACTGTTTGACTTGACTGTAAGTTAGCCGTAGTTGGCTAGCTAGTAAGCAAGGGATAAGAACGTTGCCAGCCAGTATGGCAATAGAACATTTAGAACGAACGACTGGGTCGTGTCCAAAGATACAGAGCAAAAAGTTCTGTGTCGCGTCTCTGGCAACCGAACCGATAGAACGAAGACCAGCCAGCTTGGGTAGCAACCCTAGATTTGTGTCGGGACTATATCTTGTGGAAGGATGAAATAGTATGAATAAATTCATCAAAATAATGTTTTTAATAAAAATATGTAAATCATTATTTGAATATGTTGGTAACCCATTGTATAAAAGTGATAATGCCCTCGAAGCCAGTATTTGGAGGATACAGTGAGGGAAAAAAGTATTTGATCCCCTGCTGATTTTGTACGTTTGCCCACTGACAAAGAAATTATCAGTCTATAATTTTAATGGTAGGTTTACTTGAACAGTGAGAGACAGAATAAAAACAAAAAAATCCAGAAAAACGCATGTCAAAAATGTTATAAATTGATTTGCATTTTAATGAGGGAAATAAGTATTTGACCCCTCTGCAAAACATGACTTAGTACTTGGTGGCAAAACCCTTGTTGGCAATCACAGAGGTCAGACGTTTATTGTAGTTGGCCACCAAGTTTGCACACATATCAAGAGGGATTTTGTCCCACTCCTCTTTGCAGATCTTCTCCAAGTCATTAAGGTTTGAGGCTGACGTTTGGCAACTCGAACCTTCAGCTCCCTCCACAGAATTTATATGGCTAGGCCACTCCAGGACCTTAATGTGCTTCTTCTTGAGCCACTCCTTTGTTGCCTTGGCCATGTGTTTTGGGTCATTGTCATGCTGGAATATCCATCCACGACCCATTTTCAATGCCCTGGCTGAGGGAAGGAGGTTCTCACCCAAGATTTGACGGTACATGGCGCCGGCCATCATCCCTTTGATGCAGTGAAGTTGTCCTGTCCCCTTAGCAGAAAAACACCCATAAAGCATTATGTTTCCACCTCCATGTTTGACGGTGGGGATGGTGTTCTTGGGGTCATAGGCAGCATTCCTCCTCCTCCAAACACGGCGAGTTGAGTTGATGCCAAAGAGCTCCATTTTGGTCTCATCTGACCACAACACTTTCACCCAGTTCTCCTCTGAATCATTCAGATGTTCATTGGCAAACTTCAGACGGGCAGGAATATGTGCTTTCTTGAGCAGGGGGACCTTGCGGGTGCTGCAGGATTTCAGTCCTTCACGGCGTAGTGTATTACCAATTGTTTTCTTGGTGACTATGGTCCCAGCTGCCTTGAAATCATTGACAAGATCCTTCCGTGTAGTTCTGGGCTGATTCCTCACCGTTCTCATGATCATTGCAACTCCACAAGGTGAGATCTTGCATGGAGCCCCAGGCCGAGGGAGATTGACAGTTATTTTGTGTTTCTTCCGTTTGCGAATAATCGCACCAACTGTTGTCACCTTCTCACCAAGCTGCTTGGCGATGGTCTTGTAGCCCATTCCAGCCTTGTCTAGGTCTACAATCTTGTCCCTGACATCCTTGGAGAGCTCTTTGGTCTTGGCCATGGTGGAGAGTTTGGAATCTGATTGATTGATTGCTTCTGTGGACAGGTGTCTTTTATACAGGTAACAAACTGAGATTATGAGCACTCCCTTTAAGAGTGTGCTCCTAATCTCAGCTCGTTACCTGTATAAAAGACACCTGGGAGCCAGACATCTTTCTGATTGAGAGGGGGTCAAATACTTATTTCCCTCATTAAAATGCAAATCAATTTCTAACATTTTTGACATGCGTTTTTCTGGATTTTTTTTATTGTTATTCTGTCTCTCACTGTTCAAATAAACCTACCATTAAAATGATAGACTGATCATTTCTTTGTCAGTGGGCAAACATACAAAATCAGCAGGGGATCAAATACTTTTTCCCTACTGTATATTGGCACGGTTTGTTGGCCATTCACTTGATCTAGGTCCTAACAACACCTGTGCCAATATATCCTCCAAACACCGGCTTCTCTGGCATTATCACTTAAACAACGCCTTCAGAAAGTATTCACACACCATTACTTTTTACAGCCTGAATTTAAAATGGATTAAATAGAGATTTTGTGTCACTGGCCTACACACAACACCCAATGATATTTTACTAATAAAAAATGAAAAGCTGAAATGTCTTGAGCCAATAAGTATTCAACCCCTTTGTTATGGTAAACCTAAATAAGTTCAGGAGTAAAAATGTGCTTAACAAGTCACATAATAAGTTGCATGGACTCACTGCAATGATAGTGTTTAACGTGATATTTGAATGACTACCTCATCTCTGTAACCCACACATACAATTATCTGTAAGGTCCTTCGGTCGAGCAGTACATTTCAAACACAGATTCAACCACAAAGATACAGGCGTCCTTCCTAACTGTTGCCGGAGGTGAAGGAAACCGCTCAGGGATTTCACCAATGGCGACTTTAAAACAGTTACAGAGTTTAATGGCTATGATAGGAGAAAACCGAGGATGGATCAACAACATTGTAGTTACACCACAATACTAACCTAAATGACAGAGTGAAAAGAAGGAAGCCTGTACAGAATAAAACATGTTCAAAAACATGCATTCTGTTTGCAATAAGGCACTAAAGAAAACTGCAAAAAATGTGGCAAATAAATAACATTTATGTCCTGAATACAAAGTGTTATGTTTGGGGCAAATCCAACATAACACATCACTGAGTACCACTCTTCATATTTTCAAGCATGGTGGTGGCTGCATTATGTTATGGGTATCCTTGTCATCGGCAAGGACTAGGGAGTTTTTTAGGATAAAAGGAAATGGAATACAGCTATAAGCACTGGCAAAATCCTGGAGGAAAACCTGATTCAGTCTGCTTTCCAACAGACACTGGGAGACAAATTCACCTTTCAGCAGGACAATAACCTAAAATGCAAGGCCAAATTTACAATGGAGTTGCTTACTAAGACAACATAAATGTTCCTGAGTGGCCGAGTTACAGTTTTAACTTTAAATCGGCTTGATCTATGGCGAGACTTGAAAATGGCTGTCTAGCAATGATCAGCAATAAACTTCACAGAGCTAGAATTTTAAAAAGAATAATATGCAAATGTTGTGCAATCCAGGTGTGCAAAGCTCTTAGAGACTTACCCAGAAAGACTCACAGATGTAATCGCTGCCAAAGGTGATTCTTACATGTATTTACACAGGTTTCATTTATTTATTTGTTATAAATGTTAGAATTTTCCCTCCCAGCCAGTCTCAGGTGGAGTCCCTCCCAGCCAGTCTCAGGTGGAGTCCCTCCCAGCCAGTCTCAGGTGGAGTCCCTCCCAGCCAGTCTCAGGTGGAGTCCTCCCAGCCAGTCTCAGTGGGAGTCCTCCCAGCCAGTCTCAGGTGGAGTCCCTCCCAGCCAGTCTCAGGTGGAGTCCCTCCCAGCCAGTCTCAGGTGGAGTCCCTCCCAGCCAGTCTCAGGTGGAGTCCCTCCCAGCCAGTCTCAGGTGGAGTCCCTCTCAGCCAGTCTCAGGTGGAGTCCCTCCCAGCCAGTCTCAGGTGGAGTCCCTCCCAGCCAGTCTCAGGTGGAGTCCCTCCCAGCCAGTCTCAGGTGGAGTCCCTCCCAGCCAGTCTCAGGTGGAGTCCCTTCCAGCCAGTCTCAGGTGGAGTCCCTCCCAGCCAGTCTCAGGTGGAGTCCCTCCCAGCCAGTCTCAGGTGGAGTCCCTCCCAGCCAGTCTCAGGTCGAGTCCCTCCCAGCCAGTCTCAGGTGGAGTCCCTCCCAGCCAGTCTCAGGTGGAGTCCCTCCCAGCCAGTCTCAGGTGGAGTCCCTCCCAGTCAGTCTCAGGTCGAGTCCCTCCCAGTCAGTCTCAGGTGGAGTCCCTCCCAGCCAGTCTCAGGTGGAGTCCCTCCCAGCCAGTCTCAGGTGGAGTCCCTCCCAGCCAGTCTCAGGTGGAGTCCCTCCCAGTCAGTCTCAGGTCGAGTCCCTCCCAGCCAGTCTCAAGTGGAGTCCCTCCCAGTCAGTCTCAGGTCGAGTCCCTCCCAGTCAGTCTCAGATCGAGTCCCTCCCAGTCAGTCTCAGGTGGAGTCCCTCCCAGCCAGTCTCAGGTGGAGTCCATCCCAGCCAGTCTCAGGTGGAGTCCCTCCCAGCCAGTCTCAGGTGGAGCCCCTCCCAGCCAGTCTCAGGTGGAGTCCCTCCCAGCCACTCTCAGGTGGAGTCCCTCCCAGCCAGTCTCAGGTGGAGTCCCTCCCAGCCAGTCTCAGGTGGAGTCCCTCCCAGCCAGTCTCAGGTAGAGTCCCTCCCAGCCAGTCTCAGGTGGAGTCCCTCCCAGTCAGTCTCAGGTCGAGTCCCTCCCAGTCAGTCTCAGGTCGAGTCCCTCCCAGTCAGTCTCAGGTGGAGTCCCTCCCAGCCAGTCTCAGGTGGAGTCCCTCCCAGCCAGTCTCAGGTGGAGTCCCTCCCAGCCAGTCTCAGGTGGAGTCCCTCCCAGTCAGTCTCAGGTCGAGTCCCTCCCAGCCAGTCTCAAGTGGAGTCCCTCCCAGTCAGTCTCAGGTCGAGTCCTCCCAGTCAGTCTCAGATCGAGTCCCTCCCAGTCAGTCTCAGGTGGAGTCCCTCCCAGCCAGTCTCAGGTGGAGTCCATCCCAGCCAGTCTCAGGTGGAGTCCCTCCCAGCCAGTCTCAGGTGGAGCCCCTCCCAGCCAGTCTCAAGTGGAGTCCCTCCCAGCCACTCTCAGGTGGAGTCCCTCCCAGCCAGTCTCAGGTGGAGTCCCTCCCAGCCAGTCTCAGGTCGAGTCCCTCCCAGCCAGTCTCAGGTCGAGTCCCTCCCAGTCAGTCTCAGGTCGAGTCCCTCCCAGTCAGTCTCAGGTCGAGTCCCTCCCAGCCAGTCTCAGATCGAGTCCCTCCCAGTCAGTCTCAGGTGGAGTCCCTCCCAGCCAGTCTCAGGTGGAGTCCCTCCCAGCCAGTCTCAGGTCGAGTCCCTCCCAGCCAGTCTCAGGTCGAGTCCCTCCCAGCCAGTCTCAGATCGAGTCCCTCCCAGTCAGTCTCAGGTGGAGTCCCTCCCAGCCAGTCTCAGGTGGAGTCCCTCCCAGCCAGTCTCAGGTGGAGTCCCTCCCAGCCAGTCTCAGGTCGAGTCCCTCCCAGCCAGTCTCAGGTCGAGTCCCTCCCAGTCAGTCTCAGGTGGAGTCCCTCCCAGTCAGTCTCAGGTCGAGTCCCTCCCAGCCAGTCTCAGGTCGAGTCCCTCCCAGCCAGTGAGTTATGTTTCTTATTTTCCTGCTTTTCTCCACTTCTCTAAGTTGGGAACACACCCCAGAAAATGTGCAGTTATCCATTTCTTCTCATGAAGAATCGAGAATGTCCAATAAATCAATAAATCACAATTCATCCCTGGTTTTTCCATGACCATGGGTTAGTGTATAGATACAGTAGAGGCTAACCTAACTCACTAAGCTAGGGAGTGAGGGAGTGAGGGAGAGAAGATTCCAAAGGCCCTAGAACTCCAGCCACAGCCATTCACAGTGCTATGACTGATGTCATATTGCATGTCTCTGCATGGCCCTGAAATGAACGGGACCACCCCAGAGCTTTGGTGGGATTCCCCCACAGGAATGAAACGTGAATGTCAACCTCCATAATTCACAGATATCTCTTTGAAATAAAAGCTTAGCAGGGCCTTCCCCTCCACCACTAAGACAATGTGGGCTGTGAAAGGGAGGCTCGCTTGGAACCACATTAACAGGAATGTAGATTATGATCTTTAGAAAGGAACAGGCAGTTTATCATGAATGTAGTTATTAATGCAAAAGTGTGGCTATCCATCCAAGCATCTTAGAACAGCAGAATGTAATAAATGCAAAGCATATACATCATCCTACATAGTATATCCTATTTGATGACAGAGAGCAGGATGACAGAGAGAAGGATGACAGAGAACAGGATGACAGAGATCAGGATGACAGAGGGAGAGCAGGATGACAGAGACAGGATGACCGAGATCAGGATGACCGAGATCAGGATGACAGAGAGAGATCAGGATGACAGAGTTCAGGATGACAGAGATCAGCATGACAGAGCTCAGGATGACAGTTCAGACTGACAGAAATCAGGATGACAAAGAGAGATCAGGATGACAGAGAGAAATCAGGATGACAGAGTTCAGGATGACAGAGAGAGAGCAGGATGACAGAGAGAGAGCAGGATGACAGAGATCAGGATGACAGATATCAGGATGACAGAGTGCAGGATGACAGAGATCAGGATGACAGAGAGAGATCAGGATGACAGAGAGAGATCAGGATGACAGTTCAGGATGACAGAGAGCAGGATGACAGAGAGCAGGATGACAGAGAGCAGGATGACCAGAGATCAGGATGACAGAGAGCAAGATGACAGAATCAGGATGACAGAGATCAGGATGACAGAGATCAGGATGACAGAGAACAGGATGACAGATAACAGGATGACAGAGAGAAGGATGACAGAGAGCAAGATGACAGAGTTCAGGATGACAGAGATGAGGATGACAGAGAGCAGGATGACAGACAGCAGGATGACAGAGATCAGGATGACAGAGTTCAGGATGACAGAGAACAGACTGACAGAGATCAGGATGACAAAGAGAGATCAGGATGACAGAGATAAATCAGGATGACAGAGTTCAGGATGACAGAGAGAGAGCAGGATGACAGAGAGATCAGGATGATAGAGTTCAGGATGACAGAGAGAGAGAGCAGGATGACAGAGATCAGGATGACAGAGAGCAGGATGACAGAGAGAGATCAGGATGACAGAGAGAGATCAGGATGACAGTTCAGGATGACATAGATCAGGATGACAGAGTTCAGGGTGACAGAGAGCAGGATGACAGAGAGCAGGATGACAGAGAACATGATGACAGAGATCAGGATGACAGACAGCAGGATGACCGGAGATCAGGATGACAGAGAGCAAGATGACAGAATCAGGATGACAGAGATCAGGATGACAGAGAATATGATGACATATGTCAGGATGACAGTGCAGGATGACAGAGAGCAGGATGACAGAGTTCAGGATGACAGAGATGAGGATGACAGAGAGCAGGATGACAGACAGCAGGATGACAGAGATCAGGATGACAGAAAACAGGATGACAGAGATCAGACTGACAGAGATCAGGATGACAAAGAGAGATCCGGATGACAGAGAGAAATCAGGATGACAGAGTTCAGGATGACAGAGTGCAGGATGACAGAGAGCAGGATGACAGAGTTCAGGGTGACAGATATCTGGATGACAGAGATCAGGATGACAATGAACAGGATGACAGTGGATGATGACAGAGAGCAGGATGACAAAGTTCAGGATGACAGAGAGCATGATGACAGAGGGCAGGATGACAGAGTTCAGGATGACAGAGTTCAGGATGACAGAGATCTGGATGACAGAGATCAGGATGACAGAGTGAGATCAGATGACAGAGATCAGGATGACAGAGAACAGGATGACAGAGATCAGGATGACAGTGCATGATGACAGAGATCAGGATGACAGAGTTCAGGATGACAGAGATTAGGATGACAGAGATCAGGATGACATTTTTTTTTTTACATTTACATTTTTAGTCATTTAGCAGACGCTCTTAATCAGAGCGACTTACAGTTAGTGAGTGCATACATTTTTTTTTTCATTCTGGCCCCCGTGGGAATCGAACCCACAACCCTGGTGTTGCAAACGCCATGCTCTACCAACTGAGCTACATACCTGCCGGCCATTCCCTCCCCTACCCTGGACGACGCTGGGCCAATTGTGTGCCGCCCCATGGGTCTCCCGGTCGCGGCCGGCTACGACAGAGCCTGGATTCGAACCAGGATCTCTAGTGGCACAGCTAGCACTACGATGACAGAGAGCAGGATGACAGAGAGCAGGATGACAGAGAGAGATCAGGATGACAGAGAGAGATCAGGATGACAGAGATCAGGATGACAGAGAGCAGAATGACAGAGAGCAGGATGACAGAGATTAGGATGACAGAGATTAGGATGACAGAGATCAGGTTGACCAGAGATCAGGATGACAGAGTTCAGGATGACAGAGAGAGATCAGGATGACAGATATCAGAATGACAGAGATCAGGATGACAGAGTTCAGGATGACAGAGAGCAGGATGACAGAGAGCAGGATGACAGAGAACATTATGACAGATATCAGGATGACAGAGAGCAGGATGACCAGATATCAGGATGACAGAGAGCAAGATGACAGAATCAGGATGACAGAGATCAGGATGACAGAGAATAGGATGACAGAGATCAGGATGACAGAGAACAGGATGACAGAGATCAGACTGACAGAGATCAGGATGACAAAGAGAGATCCGGATGACAGAGAGAAATCAGGACACAGGCCAGGCCCAACCTCCATGGACACAGGCAAGGCCCAGCCCCCCTGGACACAGGCCAGGCCCAACCTCTATGGACACAGGCAAGTCCCAGCCCCCCTGGACACAGGCCAGGCCCAACAGCCCTGGACACAGGCCAGGCCCAGCCCCCCTGGACAAAGGCCAGGCCCAGCCCCCCTGGACACTGGCATGGCCCCCCTGGACAATGGCAAGGCCCCCCTGGACACAGGACAGGCCCAACCCACTGGACAGAGGCCAGGCCCAAACCCCTGGACACAGGCCAGGCCCAACCTCCATGGACACAGGCAAGGCCCAGCCCCCCTGGACAGAGGCCAGGCCCAACCTCTATGGACACAGGCAAGGCCCAGCCCCCCTGGACAGAGGCCAGGCCCAACCTCTATGGACACAGACAAGTCCCAGCCCCCCTGGACACAGGCCAGGCCCAACAGCCCTGGACACAGGCCAGGCCCAGCCCCCTGGACAAAGGCCAGGCCCAGCCCCCCCTGGACACTGGCATGGCCCCCTGGACAATGGCAAGGCCCCCCTGGACACAGGACAGGCCCAACCCACTGGACAGAGGCCAGGCCCAAACCCCTGGACACAGGCCAGGCCCAACCTCCATGGACACAGGCAAGGCCCAGCCCCCCTGGACAGAGGCCAGGCCCAACCTCTATGGACACAGGCAAGGCCCAGCCCCCCTGGACAGAGGCCAGGCCCAACCTCTATGGACACAGACAAGTCCCAGCCCCCCTGGACACAGGCCAGGCCCAACAGCCCTGGACACAGGCAAGGCCCCCCTGGATACTGGCAAGGCCCCCCTGGACACTGGCATGGCCCCACTGGACAATGGCAAGGCCCCCCTGGACACTGGCAAGGCCCCCCTGGACACAGGCCAGACCCCCCTGGACACAGACCAGGCCCAACCTCCTGGACAGAGGCCAGGCTCAGCCCCCCTGGACACAGGCCAGGCCCAGACACCCTTGGACACAGGCCCAGACACCCTGGACACAGGCCAGGCCCAACCTCCTGGACAGAGGCCAGGCTCAGCCCCCCCTGGACACAGGCCAGGCCCTACCCCGGACCGAAAAAGCACAACTAAAGAACGTTTCTAGTGAGAATGCTTCCCGGCACAGGACCAGGACCAATCCATGTCCGGGAAACCGGCCCTCAGGTGTCAACACAGCAACCCTCTCAGTTATTGCAAGAGGTGGGCATCAGTAATCAGGCCTGTATTTATATCCCACATCTCAATCCCATGTGAATAAACCCACATCTCATTACCACATGAATACCAGTATCGGATTAGTTTAGGGCATTTCCAGATCAAGTGTGTAAATTGTTCATTGCCAATACTAAAGTGCCAACATTTGTCAGACACAGAAGGTTGCATAAGTTTAAATTTCCTAGGGGTCAGATATACTCTGTGCAGATATTTTAAATGGATAACTTTATTCAGAACAGAATTGGACACTTTGTACATATTTTTCCAGATATTTCCCCATGTTTCAGGAGAGAGGTGGACACCCAAATCATTCTCACAGCATAATTGTACACCATGTTATACAGAAGATCTGGGGTTATTAAGGGTTTTATAAAGATGACAGAAGATCTGCTATGTGTCTTTTGGACTTAAACATTTCAATACCATTGTTTTCCAGTTCAGTAGACTTTGGAGGGGAGATCAATACATTCGTTTTCCAGTTCAGTAGACTTTTTAGGGGAGATCAATACGTTTGTTTTCCAGTTCAGTAGACTTTGGCGGGGAGATCAATACGTTCGTTTTCCAGTTCAGTAGACTTTGGAGGGGAGATCAATACGTTGGTTTTCCAGTTCAGTAGACTTTTTAGGGGAGATCAATACTTTATTTTCCAGTTCAGTAGACTTTGGAGGGGAGATCAATACTTTCGTTTTCCAGTTCAGCAGACTTTGGAGGGGAGATCAATACTTTCGTTTTCCAGTTCAGTAGACTTTGGAGGGGAGATTAATACGTTCGTTTTCCAGTTCAGCAGACTTTGGAGGGGAGATCAATAGGTTTGTTGTCCAGTTCAGTAGACTTTGGCGGGGAGATCAATACGTTTGTTTTCCAGTTCAGTAGACTTTGGAGGGGAGATCAATACGTTCGTTTTCCAGTTCAGTAGACTTTGGAGGGGAGATCAATACGTTTGTTTTCCAGTTCAGTAGACTTTGGAGGGGAGATCAATACGTTTGTTTTCCAGTTCAGTAGACTTTGGAGGGGAGATCAATACGTTTGTTTTCCAGTTCAGCAGACTTTGGAGGGGAGATCTTGTCTCCCACGTGTTAAAAAAAATTGACCTTATTTTTTACCTAGAGTAGGAAGTATTTTTGGGTTGAATTCATTTTTTTTAGCTTCCCATTCTATATTTACTAAAGGTTTCCTTTAGCTTCCCATTCTATATTTACTAAAGGTTTCCTTTAGCTTCCCATTCTATATTTACTAAAGGTTTCCTTTAGCTTCCCATTCTATATTTACTAAAGGTTTCCTTTAGCTTCCCATTCTATATTTACTAAAGGTTTCCTTTAGCTTCCCATTCTATATTTACTAAAGGTTTCCTTTAGCTTCCCATTCTATATTTACTAAAGGTTTCCTTTAGGGTGATTGCATTCCAACAAAGCTCAGAGTTTTATGTAAATTAGAAGCAATATCACAGGAGAATCTTCTGATGGGATTTTTTATCCCTTTACAGTATTTCAGATTGTACCACAGCAGGGCCCGAAGAGACGTTTGTTAATGTCTAAGACTTCTTGTTCTATAATCTCCCAATGAGAGGAAGTGGGATCATTGTTATGAGCCGATTTAAGAGGGTACCTTGCATTAAATGTCAAATAGTATTCCAGAATATAAGGCCCAGGCCACTTCTTCGATTTGTCATTTTTAGTTTCTCTCTCCGGAATAACTTCCTGAACAAATGATTGAACTTCTTGAACCATTCTCCAAAAAGGGGAGAGGGATTGCACTGAGGAAGTATGTTATACATGGAGGAATGTTCATTTTTATTTTCTATTTTACCCCAGTGGAAGGTCTTTCCATCTTTCATGATCGATCGTTATCTTTTTAGTTAGAATGGCTATGTTAAAGCGGGTGATTTAATCTATTTGGGGTATTAACGTTACTCCAAGGTATTTATCTCCTGCTGCCTGTTGAAATCACTGGCCACTTTAAGAAATGGGACACTAGTCACTTTAATTATGTTTACATATCTTGCACTACTCATCTCATATGTATATACAGTCGTGGTCAAACGTTTTGAGAATGACACAAAGACTAATTTTCACAAAGTCTGCTGCCTCAGTTTTGATGATGGCAATTTACATATACTCCAGAATGTCATGAAGAGTGATCAGATGAATTGCAATTAATTGCAAAGTCCCTCTGTGCCATGAAAATGAACTTAATCCCCCAAAAAAACATTTCCACTGCATTTCAGCCCTGCCACAAAAGGACCAGCTGCCATCATGTCAGTGATTCTCTCGTTAACACAGGTGAGAGTGTTGACGAGGACAAGGCTGGAGATCACTCTGTCATGCTGATTGAGTTAGAATAACAGACTGGAAGCTTTAAAAGGAGGGTGGTGCTTGAAATCATTGTTCTTCCTCTGTTAACCATGGTTACCTGCAAGGAAACATGTGCCATCATCATTGCTTTGTACAAAAAGGGCTTCACAGGCAAGGATATTGCTGCTAGTAAGATTGCACCTAAATCAACCATTTATCGGATCATCAAGAACTTCAAGGAGAGAGGTTCAATTGTTGTGAAGAAGGCTTCAGGGCGCCCAAGAAAGTCCAGCAAGCGCCAGGACCGTCTCCTTAAGTTGATTCAGCTGCGGGATCGGGGTACCACCAGTGCAGAGCTTGCTCAGGAATGGCAGCAGGCAGGTGTGAGTGCATCTGCACGCACAGTGAGTCGAAGACCTTTGGAGGATGGCCTGGTGTCAAGAAGGGCAGCAAAGAAGCCACTTCTCTCCAGGAAAAATCATCAGGGACAGACTGATATTCTGCCAAAGGTACAGGGATTGGACTGCTGAGGACTGGGGTAAAGTCATTTTCTCTGATGAATCCCCTTTCCGATTGTTTGGGGGCATCCGGAAAACACCTTGTCCGGAGAAGACAAGGTGAGCGCTACCATCAGTCCTGTGTCATGCCAACAGTAAAGCATCCTGAGACCATTCATGTGTAGGGTTGCTTCTCAGCCAAGGGAGTGGGCTCACTCACAATTTTGCCTAAGAACACAGCCATGAATAAAGAATGGTACCAACACATCCTCCGAGAGCAACTTCTCCCAACCATCCAAGAACAGTTTGGTGACTGTTACGAACCCCCGTGGCTCTAAACATCTAGGGTGGATGGACATGAGACCCGTAACATAAATTCATGTAAATTATAAGTGTGACATGGAATAGTGAGAACAAATAAGACACAACTACCATGAACTACCGTCAAACACAAAGTGTTTATTTATGAACACACGGTAAGGGTTTGGGAAAAAGGGCTGAGCAGGACCCAAGAAATGAAACAATAGTGTAAAACCCCCTAAACTGATCTAGCCTGCCTAAAGAACCGCTAGGCTACTGCTACCATACAAAAATACAGTGGGTGGTCCGCTCCAGGTCTAACTGGTGTTTATAGACAGATTTCGTCCTACGGGTAATGTACGCCCAAGGGCATCTAGCTTAAACCCCCCTTTCCCAAAAAACACACAAAGCTACTAAACAGGGTAATCATCAACTAGCGAGTACACAACACACAGGACACCACCGTGTCCATACTCACATATGGCAAAAGTCTCTCTCTCCTCCAACAAACACAAGTCTGGTTTTTATAAAATGGGATGTGTGATTGAACAAACGAATAACAGGTGGTGCAATTAATAGGAATGTTCACTGATTGGTCCAATCAGCAGACACCTCAACGACCACCAATCAGGAACATACAGGACACCTGTGATTAGGGCAGAAAGAGTAGGAACACACAAAAACACAGGATACCTGTATCCGTAACAGTGACGACCAATGCCTTTTCCAGCATGATGGAGCACCTTGCCATAAGGCAAAAGTGATAACAAAGGGGCTCGGTAACAAAACATTGACATTTTGGGTCCATGGCCAGGAAACTCCCCAGACCTTAATCCCATTGAGAACTTTGTGGTCAATCCTCAAGAGGCGGGTGGACAAACAAAACCCCACAAATTCTGACAAACTCCAAGCATTGATTATGCAAGAATGGGCTGCCATCAGTCAGGATGTGGCCCAGAAGTTAATTGACAGCATGCCAGGGTGGATTGCAGAGGTCTTGAAAAATAAGGGTCAACACTGCAAATATTGACTCTGTGCATAAACTTAATGTAATCAATAAAAGCCTTTGACACTTATGGAATGCTTGTAATTATACTTCAGTATACCATAGCAACATCTGACAAAAATATCTCATAACACTGAAGCAGCGAACTTTGTGAAGACCAATACTTGTGTCATTCTCAAAACTTTTGACCACGACTGTACTGTATTCTATAATATTATAATAAGCCATTTAGCAGACGCTTTTATCCAAAGCGACTTACAGTCATGTGTGCATACATTTTTACGTATGGGTGGTCCCGGGGATCGAACCCACTACCCTGGCATTACAAGCGCGATGCTCTACCAATTGAGCTACAGAATTGAGCTACAAAAATGTTCTACAAAAATGTTCTACTGTATCTTAGTCCATGCCGCTCTGTCATTGCTTGTCCATATATGTATATATTCTTAAATTCCATTCCTTACTAGATTTGTGTGTATTGGGTATATGTTGTGAAATTGTTAGATATTACTTGTTAGATAGTACTGCACTGTTGGAGCTAGGAGCACAAGCATTTCGCTACACCGCAATAACATCTGCTAAACACGTGTATGTGACAAATAAAACTGAATTTGATTTGAATGGGAGGGAAGCAATACTGTCTATGTGACAGTGTATATTTAAATGCATTACCTTCTATTTTCCCCAATTTATCCTATAGCCAGATAGCTTGCTAAAATTTGAGATTGTTTCTTGTACATGATAAAGTGATGTCTGGGGATTCTGTACTTTTAGCAGTAGGGGAGAGTGGGGTAAGTTGAGCAAAAGGGGTAAGTTGAGAGAAGGGGTGAGTTGAGCAGGAGGGGTGAGTTGAGCAAGAGGGGTGAGTTGAGCCACCCTTATTTCTAGGAAACCATACACAAAATGTATCATTTGACCAAATATTTAGGAACAGGTCATAATTTCATGGAGTCTGTGAAGGAAGAAACCACATGGAAAAAATGGTAAGCAAGTTAGGTCCAAAAAACGGATTTGTGTTAGAGGTTGCATGGTGCTTGTATCTAAACCAAAGTAGATTAGTTTAAGATTGTTCTATACATCAGTTGGGGTCTCTATAAGCTTCAATCTGTGGTCCTAAACCTAGCATGAAAGTGCCTCCCTAATGTGGGCTAATATAGTCAACATGTCTGCCTTGGGGTAAGTTGAGCCAATGGTTGAGCCAATTGCAAGTTTAGCAAATTGAAATGTTTTCTTCCCAGGCATAATGCGTTATCACTGGGATATTAGGTAACAACAGGGACTGGCCTATGTAAAAAGTTTTTTTTTTGTACAAAGTGTTTGTTAGGTGTTAAGCATGTGTTAAAATATGCTTAAAATGATGAAAATACAAAAAGTGATTGTGAATGTGTTGAATTTTGTTTGGGAAATAAAGATAGACATGGTTTAAAAAAAAGGTTGTGGTAATATTTCATTCAGTAGAGAAATGTGTAGGCAGCTTAACTTACCCTGTGTTTTCAAAACTGTAATGTTTACATGAATTCTGATTATTTCCAGGGATACACCACATCCTGAAATATATGTAGATATCTTTGTTAGAAATAATACTATATTTCCCTTGATGGAGTGATGTTGAATTTAAAAGAATGTGTCAACTTACCCCACTCTCCCCTACGTCATCTGCATAAAGGCTTAGTTTGAGATCTCTTTACCTATTTTAATTCCTTGTATCCTTTTATAATCTCCAAGTAAGCAGGCTAAGGGTTCTAAAGACAGGCTAAGGGTTCTAAAGACGGGCTAAGGGTTCTAAAGACAGGCTAAGGGTTCTAAAGACAGGCTAAGGGTTCTAAAGACAGGCTAAGGGTTCTAAAGACAGGCTAAGGGTTCTAAAGACAGGATAAAGAGCAAAGGTGAGAGAACGCACCCTTTGCCTGTTCCTCTGTGGAGGGTGAAGACATCTGACATCAGACCATTAATGCAGATTTTGGCTGTTGGTAACTTGTATAAAAGTGATATATGCTTAATGAAGTTTGGCCCTAAACCAAACTCTGAGAGTGTTCTAAACTAGTATGGCCATTTTATGTGGTCGAATGCCTTCTCCGCATCCAAGGAAACCGGCATTGTTGGGATTTTGGGGGGGTTTTGCGTAATAGGTATGTGCAGTGCTTGACTGAAATAGTTGCCACTACCGTTTATATTAAGGTGGAGGAACTCTGCCAGTACCGTTTATATTAAGATGGAAGAACTCTGCCAGTACCGTTTATATTAAGATGGAAGAACTCTGTAATAAGCCAATATTCAATATGAGATGGGGATCTCTGTAATAAGCCCATATTCAATATGAGATGGGGATCTCTGTAATAAGCCCATATTCAATATGAGATGGGGATCTCTGTAATAAGCCCATACATTTTACATTTACATTTTAGTCATTTAGCAGACGCTCTTATCCAGAGCGACTTACAGTTAGTGAATACATTTTTTTTTTTTATACTGGCCCCCCGTGGGAATCGAACCCACAACCCTGGCGTTACAAACGCCATGCTCTATCAACTGAGCTACATCCCTGCCGGCCATTCCCTCCCCTACCCTGGACGACGCTGGGCCAATTGTGCGCCGCCCATGAGTCTCCCGGTCGCGGCCGGCGGCGACAGAGCCTGGATATTCAATATGAGATGGGGATCTCTGTAATAAGCCCATATTCAATATGAGATGGGGATCTCTGTAATAAGCCCATATTCAATATGAGATGGGGATCTCTGTAATAAGCCCATATTCAATATGAGATGGGGATCTCTGTAATAAGCCCATATTCAATATGAGATGGGGATCTCTGTAATAAGCCCATATTCAATATGAGATGGGGATCTCTGTAATAAGCCCATATTCAATATGAGATGGGGATCTCTGTAATAAGCCCATATTCAATATGAGATGGGGATCTCTGTAATAAGCCCATATTCAATATGAGATGGGGATCTCTGTAATAAGCCCATATTCAATATGAGATGGGGATCTCTGTAATAAGCCCATATTCAATATGAGATGGGGATCTCTGCAGGTGAAGAGTCTACAGATCTACAGAGACTGTTTTGACTGAATCAACCATTCTGGAAAACTGGAACTAAAGAGAGGACTCAGGCTATGTTGAGTCAGCTGTCTTCAGGTACCTGGTGCCCAACATCACCAGACAATGCTACAGAACACCAGCTAACCACAGCTATGGGACAAAGAGTCCTTCTCAAACATTCTTAAGGCAAGGAAGGAGGGAGAGGTAAAGGGGGGGGGAAACAGAGGCGGAAAGGAAATGGGGGTTGAGGGAAAAAGAGGCATAAAGTTATGTGAGGCTATGTCCCAAATGACACCTTATTCCCTATGTAGTGGGGGATTTCCATAGGTCTCTGGTCAAAAGTAGTGCAATACAAAGGGAATAAGGTACCATTTGGACCACACACTGAGGCTGGCCAAGCGTGTGAGGAATGTACCAGAGACTTCAAAACAGCATCCTGAGGGAGAAGCAGCAGAGACAGAACGCAGGCAGCCAGCGGCCAGGCGGCGGAGGGAGCGGAGGGGAGGGAGGCAGGAGGGGAGGGAGCGGAGGGAGCGGAGGGGAGGGAGGCAGGAGGGGAGGGAGGCAGGAGGGGAGGGAGCGGAGGGAGCGGAGGGGGAGGGAGGCAGCAGAGGGGAGGGAGCGGAGGGAGCGGAGGGGAGGGAGGCAGGAGGAGGGGAGCAGAGGGGAGGGAGCGGAGGGAGCGGAGGGGAGGGAGGCAGGAGGGTAGGGAGCGGAGGGAGCGGAGGGGATGGAGGCAGGAGGGAGGGAGGCAGGAGGGAAGGGAGCGGAGTGAGCGGAGGGGAGGGAGCGGAGGGGAGGGAGGCAGGAGGGTAGGGAGTGGAGGGAGCGGAAGGGAGGGAGGCAGGAGGGGAGGGAGCGGAGGGAGCGGAGGGGAGGGAGGCAGGAGGTTAGGGAGGCAGGAGGGGGAGCAGAGGGGAGGGAGCGGAGGGAGCGGAGGGGGAGGGAGGCAGGAGGGGGGAGCAGAGGGGAGGGAGGCAGGAGGGGAGGGAGCGGAGGGAGCGGAGGGGGAGGGAGGCAGGAGGAGGCGGAGGGGAGGGAGGCAGGAGGGGAGGGAGGCAGGAGGGGAGGGAGCGGAGGGGAGGGAGGCAGGAGGGGAGGGAGGCAGGAGGGTAGGGAGCAGAGGGGAGGGAGCGGAGGGAGCGGAGGGGGAGGGAGGCAGGAGGGGGGAGCAGAGGGAGGGAGGCAGGAGGGAGGGAGCGGAGGGAGCGGAGGGGGAGGGAGGCAGGAGGGTGGGAGCGGAGGGAGCGGAGGGGGAGGGAGGCAGGAGCGGAGGGAGCGGAGGGAGCGGAGGGGAGGGAGGCAGGAGGGGAGGGAGGCAGGAGGGGAGGGAGCAGAGGGGAGGGAGCGGAGGGAGCGGAGGGGGAGGGAGGCAGGAGGGGGAGCAGAGGGGAGGGAGGCAGGAGGGAGGAAGCGGAGGGAGCGGAGGGGGAGGGAGGCAGGAGGGGGGAGCAGAGGGAGCAGAGGGGAGGGAGGCAGGAGGGGAGGGAGCGGAGGGAGCGGAGGGACCGGGAGGGGAGGGAGGGAGGCAGGAGGGGAGGGAGCGGAGGGAGCGGAGGGAGCGGAGGGGAGGGAGGCAGGAGGGGAGGGCAGAGGGAGCAGAGGGGAGGGAGGCAGGAGGGGAGGGAGCGGAGGGACCGGAGGGGGAGGGAGGGAGGCAGGAGGGGAGGGAGCGGAGGACGCGGAGGGGGAGGGAGGCAGGAGGGGGGGGAGCAGAGGGAGCAGAGGGGAGGGAGGCAGGAGGGGAGGGAGCGGAGGGACCGGAGGGGAGGGGGAGCGGAGGGAGCGGAGGGGAGGGAGGCAGGAGGGAAGGGAGCGGAGGGAGCGGAGGGGAGGGAGGCAGGAGGGAGCGGAGGGGAGGGAGGCAGGAGGCAGCTCTGTCCAGGCCTGCATTCTATTTTTAGAACGTCCACCTCACCTCATTAAAAACAGGGTGCTTTCGTAACCCCAGCAGGTCTCCTCGAGGGCGGCCATTCTTTTAGGCAAAAATAATCAGAGCCTGAGGAGGATGGGATGATGGGAGGATGATGGAGAATGATGGAGGATGATGGAGGATGATGGAGGATGATGGAGAATGATGGAGGATGATGGAGGAGGGCTGAAGGGCCTGGAGGAGGAATGCCACCCTATTACCTACAGTGCCTTCAGAATGTTTTCACACCCCTTTACTTTTTCCACATTTTGTTGTGTTTCAGCCTGAATTTAAAATGGATTACATTTAGATTTTGTGTCACTGATCTACACACAATACCCCATAATGTCAAAGTGGAATTCTGTTTGTAGAACATTTTATAAATTAATACAACTTTTAAAGCTGAATATGTCTTGAGTCAATAAGTATTCAACCCCTTTGTTATGGCAAGGCTAAATAAGTTCAGGAGTAAAAATGTGCTTAACAAATAATCACATAATAAGTTGCATGGACTCAATCCGTGTTCAATAATAATGGTTGACATGATTTTTGAATGACTACCTCATCTCTGTAACCCCACACATACAATTATCTGTAAGGTCCTTCGGTCGAGCAGTACATTTCAAACACAGATTCAACCACAAAGACCAGGGAGGTTTTCCAATAATAATAATAATAATAATATGCCATTTAGCAGACGCTTTTATCCAAAGCGACTTACAGTCATGCGTGCATAAATTTTTTGTGTATGGGTGGTCCCGGGGATCGAACCCACTACCTTGGCGTTACAAGCGCCGTGCTCTACCAGCTGAGCTACAGAGGACCACACAATGCCTCGCAAAGGACACCTATTGGTAGATGAGTACAAATAAAAAAAGCAGACATTGAATATCACTTTGAGAATGCTGAAGTTATTAATTACACGTTGGATGGTGTATCAATATACCCAGTCACTACAAAGATACAGGCAGTCACGTTCGTTGAGTAAAGGATTGGACCAAGGTGCAGCGTGGTATGCGTACATAGTCGTTTATTATATAAACACTGACAAAAATAACAAAATCGGAACGTGGAGTTCAAAAGGCTAAACATCCAACAAGCCAAACAGAAACAAGATCCCACAACTAAGGTAGGCAACATGGCTGCCTAAGTATGATCCCCAATCAGAGACAACGATCGACAGCTGCCTCTGATTGGGAACCACACCCGGCCAACATTCTAGATAATCATATAGAAAATGACACCCTGACCAAACCAACTAGAGATCTCTATGTCAAGGCGTGACTGTACCCCCCAAAAAGGTGTGGACTCCGGCCGCAAAACCTGACTCATTAGGGGAGGGTCCGGGTGGGCATTTAGCCTCGGTGGCGGCTCCGGCTCCGGGCGCGACGTCAACCTTACTATCCTCTCCTTTTCTGGCTCCCCGTTGCACACTTGGTCCGGTCTGGACCCCGGCGCGATGCTTCCCCTCTCAGTCCTCCCACGATGCACCAAGCCCTGTCTGGACCCTGGTGTGGGAGAGTAGACGACCGGACCCGGACTGGGCACCGGTGGAGCGGACTGCTCTGGCACTGGAGTGGAGCCACTGTCTGGAGCTGAACTGGACCCCGGTGGAGCGGACTGCTCTGGCTCTGGACTGAAGCAGCTAACCGGAGCTGGACTAGGCACCGGTGGAGCGGATTGCTCTGGCGCTGGACTGAAGCAGCTAACCGGAGCTGGACTGGGCACCGGTGGAGCGGACTGCTCTGGCACTGGAGTGGAGCAGCTGACCGGAGCTGGACTGGGCACCGGTGGAGCGGACTATTCTGGCACTGGAGTGGAGCAGCTGACCGGAACTAGACTTGCACCGGTGGAGCGGACTGCTCTAGCACTGGAGTTGAGCAGCTAACCGGAGCTGGACTAGGCACCGGTGGAGCAGACTGCTCTGACCCTGGACTGGACCGTACTGGGCTGGGGACATGCACCACTGGCCTGGTGCGAGGAACAGGAACGGGCCGGGCCGGACTGGGAACACGCACCACTGGTCTGGTGCGAGGAGCAGGAACGGGCCGGGCCGGGCCGGACCGGACTGACGACACGCACCACTGGCTTGGTGCGGGGAGCAGGTACGGGCCGTACAGGACTGGAGACACGCACCACTGGTTTGGTGCGGGGAGGAGATACGGGGCGTACCGGGCTGGCGACACACACCACTGGTTTGGTGCGAGGAGCAGGAATGGGCCGTACCGGACTGGAGACACGCACCACTGGTTTGGTGCAAGGAGCAGGAACAACCCGTCCTGGCTGAACGGTCATTTTAGCCCGGCAAGAGCGGGGCGCGGGCACCAAGCGCACTGGAGATTCAGTGCGTATCACAGCATAACAGGGTGCCTGTATGGTCCCACGCTCCTTAACGCTAGTGCGGGGAGTTGGCTCTACTCTGAAACCTGGCTCCGCCAGCCTCTGCTCTAAGGACTGCGTTCTCATTTTCTCTAGGGTTAATTCCTCTCTCAGCTCCTCCTGTTGCCTAGCCAGCTCCTCTCTCCGTGCATCCACTGACTCCTTCTCCCTGTGGGCCTCCTGCAGCTCCTCCTTCTGAATGGAGAGCTCCTGCTCCTCCTTCTCTATCAGCCCCCGTAAGGTGGTGGTCTCCTCTCTCAGAGTGCTGAGCTGCAGGTCTTTCAGGGCCTCCTGCTGCTTCGCCCACCACCCCGTGTGCCCCCCCATTTTTTTTTTTATTGGGGCTGCCTCTCGGGCTTCCTTAGCGGTCGGCACCGTCGGCATCGCCGTTGATTCTCCCTTGCTGCCTCCGTCTGCTCCCAAGGAAGGCGATCCATACCTGCCTGGATCTCCTCCCAAGTCCATTATGTCTGCTCCTCCTGTTCACGCTGCTTGGTCCGTTGGTGGTGGGATCTTCTGTCACGTTCGTTGAGTAAAGGATTGGACCAAGGTGCAGCGTGGTATGCGTACATAGTCATTTATTATATAAACACCGACAAAAATAACAAAATCCAACAGAACGTGGAGTTCAAAAGGCTAAACATCCAACAAGCCAAAACAGAAACAAGATCCCACAACATAGGTTGGCATAGGAAAATAGGAAAATGGCTGCCTAAGTATGATCCCCAATCAGAAACAACGATCGACAGCTGCCTCTGATTGGGAACCACACCCTGCCAACATAGAAATACACATTCTAGATAATCACGTAGAAAATGACACCCTGACCAAACCAACTAGAGATCTCTATGTCAGGGCGTGACACAGGCATCCTTCCTAACTCAGTTGCCAGAGAGGAAGGAAACTGCTCAGGGATTTCATCATTACATTTACATTTACATTTACGTCATTTAGCAGACACTCTTATCCAGAGCGACTTACAAATAGGTGCACCTTATAGCCAGTGGGATAACCACTTTACAATGTTATATTTTTTTTTGGGGGGGGGGGCTGTTATGGCAGCAAAGGGGGGGACCAACTCCATATTAATGGATTATTTTGGCAAAGGAGAAATGCTCACTAACAGGGATATAAACAAATTAGTGCAATTTTATTTAGAGAAATAAGCTTTTTGTGTATATGGAACATTTCTGGGATCTTTTATTTCAGCTCATGAAACATGGGACCAACACTTTACATGTTGCGTTTATATTTTTGTTTAGTATAGTTTAATGGTTGTGATGTAAGAAAAATGAGGATGGATCAACAACATTGTAGTTACTCCACAATACTAACCTAAATGGCGAAAAGAAGGAAGCCTGTACAGAAAATTAATATTCCAAAACATGCATCATGTTTGCAACAAGGCACTAAAGTAATACTGCAAAGAATGTGGCAAAGCAATGACCTTCTTGGCCTGAATACAAAGTGTTATGTTTTTGGGCAAATCCAACACAACAGTACCACTCTTCACATTTTCAAGCATGGTGGTGGCTGCATCATGTTATGGGTATGCTTGTCATTGGCAAGGACTAAGGAGTTTTTCAGGATAAAAAGAAATGGAATACAGCTATAATGTCAAGGGGTGCTGAAGGTGGGTGTGGTGCAGGAATCAAGCGCAGGACGCAGAAGCTCAGTCCAAAAGACTTTAGTGAAATATTCACGTAGTAAATGAGCACAATAAGCCCGGAGGCGAAATAACGGCGCACACAGGCGTCAAACAAACGGCGCACTAACATGTGCGAAAACCTCTCCAAACACTGGAGGGAAGTACGTAGCTCCAACACCAAAACAGAAGAGCAATCACACACAAACACAGACACACACAACGAGAACTAAATAGGACACTAACGAGGACTAACTAGACACAGGTGTACAACATCAAGACAAAACCAAACGAACATGAAACATAGATCGGTGGCAGCTAGTACTCCGGGGACGACGACCGCCGAAGCCTGCCCGAACCAGGAGGAGGAGCAGCCTCGGCCGAAACCGTGACATATAAGCAGAAGGAAAACAATCCAGTGTTAAAGCTCTTAGAGACACAAAAAGACTCACTGCTGTAATCGCCGCCAAAGGTGCATCTACAAAGTATTGACTCAGGGGTGTGAATACTTGTGTAAATTAGATACACAACGTGGACAAAAGTATGTGGACACCCCTTCAAATTAGTGGATTCGGCTATTTCAGCTACACCCATTGCTGATAGGTGTATAAAATCGAGCAAACAGCCATGCAATCTCCATAGACAAACATTGGCAGTAGAATGGCCTTACTGAAGAGCTCAGTGACTTTCAACGTGGCACCGTCATAGGATGACACCTTTCCAACAAGTCAGTTCGTCAAATTTCTGCCCTGCTAGAGCTGTCCCGGTCAACTGTAAGTGCTGTTATTATGAAGTGGAAACGTCTAGGAGCAACAACGGCTCAGCCGCAAAGTGGTAAGCCACACAAGCTCACAGAACGGGACCGCCAAGTGCTGATGTCCTCAGTTGCAACACTCACTATCGAGTTCCAAACTGCCTCTGTAAGCAACATCAGCACAATAACTGTTTTTTGCCCAAATGCATAGTGCTAACTGTAAAGTTTGGTGGAGGAGGAATAATGGTCTGGGGCTGTTTTCCATGGTTCGGGCTAGGCCCCTTAGTTCCAGTGAAGGGAAATCTACAGCATACAATGACATTCTAGATGATTCTGTGCTTCCAACTGTGTGGCAACAGTTCGGGGAAGGCCCTTTCCTGTTTCAGCATTACAATGCCCCCTGCACAAAGCGAGGTCCATACAGAAATGGTTTGTCGAGATCGGTGTGGAAGAACTTGACTGGCCTGCACAGAACCCTGATCTCAACCCCATCTAACACCTTTGGGATGAATTGGAACGCCGACTGCGAGCCAGGCCTAATCGCCCAACATCAGTGCCCGACCTCACTAATACTCTTGTGGCTGAGTGGAAGCAAGTCCCCCAGCAATGTTCCAACATCTAGTGGAAAGCCTTCCCAGAAGAGTGGAGGCTGTTATGGCAGCAAAGGGGGGACCAACTCCATATTAATGCCCATGATTTTGGAATGAGATGTTCAACGAGATGTCCACATACTTTTTTTTGGTGTATTTATGTATTTCATTTTCAATAAAAGTGCAAACATTTCTAAAAACATGTTTTCACTTTGTCATTATAGGGTATTGTGTGTAGATGGGTGAGAGAAAATATGTAATACATTTTGAATTCAAGCTGTAACAACACAATTTAGAAAAAGTCAAGGGCAGTGCCCACAGAAAGTCAATACTTTCTGAGGGCACTGCATAGAGTGCACTACTTTTGACCTATGGGGCCCTGGTCAAAAGTAGTGCACTATGTAGGGAATAGGGTGCCATTTGGGACACTTTTTGAGTTGCTGCCCGCATGCGATGTTGACATTAGGACTTTTTCCCCCATTAGTCTTTTTGGGAGCTGGAATTTTCTGTGGTTCTCTTTTTTAATTTCTACTCACGCTCTTGCACCAGATAAAAATTGGCGGGTAACATTTCGTGATGACATCGATTTTTTTTTCTTCTGTGTTGTCATGTGGATTTCGAAGCATTTGTGCTGTGGCAAACTGGCCAAAGTTTGCCGCCATTAAACCAGTGTTGACTTCTTGGTAATCTCACTCTGACTTTACCTAAATAAGCTCTCAATGTCTTCAACCCACTCCCCCTTCCAACAAGAGAGGGAAAAAATTTGACGACATCGCACATACACTCTTAGACAAAAGGGTTCCAAAAGGGTTCTTCGGCTGTTCCCATAGAAGAACCTACCTGCAACCAAAAAGGGGTTATTCAAAGGGTTCTCCTATGGGGACAGCCGAATAACCTTTTAAGGTTCTAGACAGCACCTTTTTTTTCTGTGATCCCCCCATTCTCATCCAAACTATACAGTTGGGTCCACACTTTACGAGAGTGCTCTCATTAAAGTTTGGTGGAACTTGAGTAGGTCATGCTCTGTTACTGACGAGAACAAAGATCCTCAGGGCCGATGATAGGGCCTGCGTACCAAATGGTATCCTAATCCCTATATAGTGCACTACTTTTGACCAGGGTCCATAGGGTAGTGCAACAAAAAAAAAAGTATTGCCCAAAATTGGGACAAAGCCAGGGAGAAGGGGGACTCAACAGAACATGGAACATTAGATTGTGGAGTGAAACAGATATTCTGGGTCTAACACATCTTTGCCAAGCAGGGGCCATAGTAAAGTGTCTGACAAAGATTATTTAATGAAATTTATTTATTTAGCCAGGATAGTCCACTCAGTAACAATTGCCTGGATGATGTCCTGGATGATGTCCTGGATGATGTCCTGGATGATGTCCTGGATGATGTCCTGGATGATGTCCTGGATGATGTCCTGGATGATGTCCTGGATGATGTCCTGGATGATGCCCTGGATGATGTCCTGGATGATGTCCTGGATGATGTCCTGGATGATGTCCTGGATGATGTCCTGGATGATGTCCTGGATGATGCCCTGGATGATGCCCTGGATGATGTCCTGGATGATGTCCTGGATGATGTCCTGGATGATGTCCTGGATGATGCCCTGGATGATGTCCTGGATGATGTCCTGGATGATGCCCTGGATGATGTCCTGGATGATGTCCTGGATGATGTCCTGGATGATGCCCTGGATGATGTCCTGGATGATGTCCTGGATGATGTCCTGGATGATGTCCTGGATGATGTCCTGGATGATGTCCTGGATGATGTCCTGGATATGCCCTGGATGATGTCCTGGATGATGTCCTGGATGATGTCCTGGATGATGTCCTGGATGATGTCCTGGATGATGTCCTGGATGATGTCCTGGATGATGTACAATGCCTATAGGAAGTCTACACCCCCTTTAAAAATGTTCAACTTTGGTTGCCTTATAGTCTGGAATTAAAATGCATTAAAATCGTTTTAATTCCCATTGATCTTCACATCCTACCCGTCAACTTCCAAGAGAGAAAAAATAAAAATAAAGATTTTATTTTAGAAAATTTAAAAAATATATATTTTGGCTGGATAAGTGTCCATTACCCTTGTAATAGCAATCCTAAATGAGTTCAGGTGTAACCAATCACCTTCAAAATCACACACCAACTTTATTGGCCTCCACCTGTGTTAAATTGTAGTGATTTACATGATTTCAGGATAAATTCAGCAGTTCCTGTAGGTTGCCTCTGCTGGGTAGTGAATTGCAAAGCAAACACTCCAACCATGAGCACCAAGGAGCTTTCAAAAGAACTCTGGTACAAAGTTGTGGAAAGGCACAGATCAGGGGGTTAGGGTATATCCCTTGGAGCACGGTCAAGATGATTATTAAAGAAGTGGAAGGTGTATGGCACCATCAAGACCCTGCCTAGATCAAGCCGTCCCTCCAAACTGGATGACTGAGCAAGTAGGAGACTGATCAGAGAGGGCTATCCCTACTGTGAAGCATGGTGACGGCAGCACCATGTTATGGGGATGTTTCTCATCATCGGGGACTGCTGACTTATCAGGATAGAAGGGGTTAATGAACGGAGCAATGTACAGAAAAGTCCTTGAGGAAAACCTGCTGCCCTCTGCAAGAAAGCTGAAACTGGGATGGAAGTTCACCTTTCAGCACGACAACGAACCGAAGCCACAGCCAAAGCTACAGGCTAAGGAATGAAAAAGGTAAACGTCCTTGAGTGGCCCAGTCAGAGCCACAACCTAAATCCAATCGAGAATTTGTGGAATGACTTGAAGATTGCTGTCAAAATGCTCCCCAAGGAACTTGACAGAGCTTGAACAGTTTTGTAAAAAAAAAAAAAGGCAAGATATTGCCAAATCTATCCCAACAGACTCACAGCTGTAATTGCTGCCAAAGTTGCTTCCACCAAGTGTTAACTCAGGAGGTGGAAACTTATCCAATTATAATATTTCAGTTTAGTATTTTTTTAATATATACATTTTTTTTCACCCCCACCAGAAAATCCCCTTAAAAGTGTAGAGTATGGTGTGTAAATAAGTGGGGGGGAAATCCTTATATAAATGCATGAAACTCAAGTTCAACGGGGGTGTAGACTTTCTAGCACTGTATGTGCCTTTCATCACTCTCGTGTCCTCAGTGATGGCTGCGGCGCCGGCTGGCTGGGTGTGATATGGGAACAGGTACTGACATCAGCAGCACAGTCATCAACAACACTCTCCCAGGAGGATCAACCTTGCGGTGGGCGGGGGAGACGCCTGTGGAAGCCCTGTTTTCATTTGGCAGGAAATCAAACCTCATGCCAGCACCTCTACACGGCTTCACTTTGATGTCTGGGGATATGAGGTTGGTGGGCATGGGAGGACAATGCTAATGCTGAACCACTAAACAAGAGGACTGAGGCTTAAAGTCCCACCCTATTCCCTATATAGTACACTACTTTTAACCAGAGCCCTGTGGGTTTCCCTATGGGCCCCAGTCAAAAGTAGCGCACTATATAGGGAATAGGGTACCATTTGGAACGCATCCATAGAGCGCAAGGGGGTTTCACAGCAGGGCAACTCTCCCGCGGGAAAAGACTGGAAAAATAATAAATAGAGGTATATCATGTAGATTAAAGTGTTGAAATAACGTCTGGGGCGGCCGGGAGAAGAGAGGGAGACCCACCTTCCTGCACCGTGTGAGAAAAGACACTATTATATCACCTCAGCAGTAACTAAATCCCTCTGCCTGGACAGTTTTTTCTCTCTCCTGTATTACTGTATTTTATTTTATTTTTTGAGTCCTGTGTTTGCAGTCTTGTCCAGTTCAGACTCAATTAGAATAATATTGACATACATTTGGTGTGCCAGTTCAAAGGGGTTTGTCTGTGTCTGAGGAGAGGAGGGAGGGAGGGAGGGAGGGAGGGAGGGAGGGAGGGAGAGAGGGAGGGAGGGGGGAGGGAGGGAGGGAGGGAGGGAGGCGACTAGAGGCTTGATCCATGGTGAGGGAGATGTTTTTATCACCTAGGTAGAAGAGGCTGGCTGACTGGCTGGCTGGGTGGCAGTCAGAGGCTGGGTGGGACCGTGCTGGGGGGTCAGGGGTGAAGACAAGGGGCCTCAGGTAGAATGACATTGTTGTTGTTGTCTGCCTGGTTGTTCCAACTCCCACTGCCTTTCAGTTACTATTCAGTTATTATTCAGTTATTGTTCAGTTATCCTGTCACTTACTTCTCATTAGGTTGCTATAACCGTTTCATGTAAGACTGAGAGCTGCAAAGTCTCAGCTCAATCAAACTAATCCAGAGGTGGTTGTTCCAGAGAGTTTAGTAGTTTAAAACTGCTTTTCACTTTATTATTCAGCTAATTTAGTGTTGTAGGGCCTTCCAGGTAAGACAATAAGAACTGCAAAGTCTTTCTTTAATCACATTGTGATACAGAGATTTATGGGGTAAGACTTTTCTGCGAGGATGTACTATACATTTTAAATTTACGGAATTAATAAAACACTGTTCTCTCTATGAAACATGAAAGAAATGGAACGCGCTTTCTCGCAAAGGTGGGAAGAATGTTGTTTTGCCTTGCACTAGTTCTGATTGTGTGGGCCTCCGTCTCAAAGTTGAGGGTATAAAATGCACCTATCATATTCAGCGTCCCAAACGGCACCGTATTCCTTTTATAGTGTACGACTTTTAACCAGAGAACAGTGTGCCATTTGGGAGGCAGACATTGTCGACAGTATATACATAGGGTTCCACGCGATACGGTAAGCATCGTGAGCCAAACTTCACCTTCTTATCAGAAGGAATATCACGGGCATCATCTCGTTCCCAGACGACAGGCGTGAACGTCATGAAGGAAACCCCCCCCAAAACGAGATGTGGCCCACCTCGACTTTCTGTTCGTCTCAGCAGGAAAGTTACCTCGACGTAATCAGTTTGTCCGACAGGCTCCGATCACACGGCTGGGCTCTGGCTGAAGAGCGCTCCACCCTCCCTCGCTGGCTAATCCTCCTCTACGAACTCTGGTCAGCTTCACTAACAGGTGAGGTCATCAGGCATGGAGGAAATGCGAGTCAGCTGAGATAAAAGAGTGTGAGAGTGAGGTTGACTGTGTGGGGTCGTGACCTGGTGAGTCGTGACCTGGTTGTGCCTCCCAAATGGCACCCTATGCCCTACAAAGTGCACTACCCTTATTCCATTATTACCTATTGGATCCTGGTCAAAAGTAGTGCTCTTTAAAGGGAATAGGGTGTCATTTGGGACTCAGCCCTGAACTCTGCTCTCCATCTCTTCTCCTCCACAGGAGGTCCAGGAAGCCCCCTGATGATAAGCCCTGTTGGCCCTCACACTTTGCTGCCTGCCTGAGATATGAGACGAGGAGGAGGGAGTCAACCCAACCCAACCTCACACACAGATTAATCTCGGAGGATGTTGATGTCTCACATCGCTGTAAGTAATGAGGGAAGAATGTTTTTCTCTGACTGGGACCGCCACAGTGTCGATGTGTCAATAGGTCGGGGTTCTTTGAAGGATTTCGCCAGCAAACGGTTTCCAAAGGGCTTTGAAAAGTGTTAACTTTGTGATGAAAGACTTAGGATGCGTCACAAAGGCGGTGGAGACTGAGAGCAGTGGCTGAACGGTAGACCTGGGATGCATCCCAAATGGCAACTCATTCAAAAGTAGTGCACTAAATAGGGTGCCATTTGTGGAGTTGACATGGTTCCAGCAGGGACCTGGGTGATAGGCCGTGGTCGATGCCTTCAAGGCTTTGACTGTTGGAGAGCAACGCTAGTCAAACAGGATCCGTCCAAAATTACACCCTATTCCCTATATAGTGCACTACTTTTGAGCAGACACCATAGGGCTCTGGTCAAAAGTAGTGCACTTTATAGGGAATAGGGTGCCATTTTGGACTCAGACCTTTAGTCATCTGCACCGTTCATTATTAACACAGGAACCAATTAACTCTGTTAAAGTCAAAGGGTTTGTTTTGGAGCCAGTTTGGATGACCTTACAGAGGCTTGAGGTCAGGGGAGATGTCACCTCAATCAAATCTACACACATTAGGCTTCCTAATATAACATTCAGGTATATTTCCACTCTGTTGTACTCTAAAGTTGATTATTGGGCAATGTGGGCAATGGTCATACAGTGGCTTGCGAAAGTATTCACCCCCCTTGGCATTTTTCCTATTTTGTTGTCTTACAACCTGGAATTAAAATAGATTTTTGGGGGGTTTGTATCATTTGATTTACACAACATGCCTACCACTTTGAAGATGCAAAATACATTTTTTTGTGAAACAAACAAGAAATAAGACAAAAAACAGAACTTGAGCGTGCACAACTATTCCCCCCTGCTCCAGCTCCTTCAAGTTGGATGGGTTCCGCTGGTGTACAGCAATCTTTAAGTCATACCACAGATTCTCAATTGGATTGAGGTCTGGGCTTTGACTAGGCCATTCCAAGACATTTAAATGTTTCCCCTTAAACTACTTGAGTGTTGCTTTAGCAGTATGTTTAGGGTCATTGTCCTGCTGGAAGGTGAACCTCCGTCCCAGTCTCAAATTTCTGGAAGACTGAAACAGGTTTCCCTCAAGAATTTCCCTGTATTTAGCGCCATCCATCATTCCTTCAATTCTGACCAGTTTCTCAGTCCCTGCTGATGAAAAACATCCCCACAGCATGATGCTGCCACCACCATGCTTCACTGTGGGGATGGTGTTCTCGGGGTGATGAGAGGTGTTGGGTTTGCGCCAGACATAGCGTTGTCCTTGATGGCCAAAAAGCTCAATTTTAGTCTCATCTGACCAGAGTACCTTCTTCCATATGTTTGGGGAGTCTCCCACATGCCTTTTGGCGAACACCAAACGTGTTTGCTTATTTTTTTCTTTAAGCAATGGCTTTTTTCTGGCCACTCTTCCATAAAGCCCAGCTCTGTGGAGTGTACGTGTCACGCCCTGGCTCTGGGGACTATGTTATGTTGAGCCAGGGTGTGTAAGTCTATGTTTATATATCTATGTGGGCCTGAGTGACTCCCAATCAGAGGCAACGAGTGTCAGCTGGTTGTCTCTGATTGGGAGCCATATTTAACTATCGGTCTTTTCACTTTGTGTTGTGGTTTCTTGTTCCGTTAAGGTTTGTTCGTGTTGTAACCTTAGACGTCATGCATCGTTGGTTATTGTTTTGATCGTGTGATCAGTTAATAAATATATATTATGTTCACCTTCAACGCTGCGCATTGGTCCTCTCTCGTAGACGAGCGTGACAGAAGAAACCACCAGAACTGGACCAAGCAGCCTAGTGAGGAGCAGAGTAGGTGGACTTGGCAACAGTGGAGGCAGAGCTTCGACTGGGTCAAGCCGAATGAGGAGCTGAATGACGGAGATTGGAAGCAGAGGAGCGAGAGGTGGGCGAGAATTATCGAGGCCTGGCCCACGAGGAAGAGAGACTCCCAGAAATTTTTTTAGGGGGGGCTCACGACGTCGGACCAGCAGGAGGCCGCGATAGAGCGGCCCAGTGGGTTGCCAGAGGAGGCCGCCAGGTTACGGGGGCCACTGGTCGAAGAGGGGATGGAGGATGTAGAGGCACGGCGAGAGGTACTGGCGTGTGTTGCCAGTCCGGTCCGGCCCGTTCCAGATCCCGGTGTAGGGCCAGTGGTGTGTGTCCCCAGTACGGTCCGGTCTATTCCTGCTCCCCGCACCGAGTCTGTGGTGCGTTTCGTCAGCCCTGTCCGGCCCGTTCCTGCTCTCCGCACCAAGTCTGTGGTGCGCGTCGCCAGCCCAGTCCGGCCCATCCAAGCTCCCGCACCAAGTCGGGGTGCGCCCGTCAGCCCGGTCCGGCCCGTTCCTGCTCCCCGCACCAAGTCAGTGGTGTGCTCCGTCAGCCCAGTCCGGCCTGTCCCTGCTCCACGCACCAAGCCTACGGTGTGCGTCGTCAGCCTGGTAAGGCCCGTTCCTCCTCCACGCACCAAGCCAGGGGTGCGCGTCGTCAGTCCAGCACAACCCGTGCCTGGGTCATGTCCAGAGCCGGATCCGCCGCCGAGGCGGAGTGCCCACCCGGTCCCTCCCCTGTTGTGGTTGTTTGGCGCGGCCGGAGTCCGCGCCTTTGGGGGGGGGGTACTGTCACGCCCTGGCTCTGGGGACTATGTTATGTTGAGCCAGGGTATGTAAGTCTATGTTTGTATATCTATGTGGGCCTGAGTGACTCCCAATCAGAGGCAACGAGTGTCAGCTGGTTGTCTCTGATTGGGAGCCATATTTAACTATCGGTCTTTTCACTTTGTGTTGTGGTTTCTTGTTCCGTTAAGGTTTGTTCGTGTTGTAACCTTAGACGTCACGCATCGTTGGTTATTGTTTTGATCGTGTGATCAGTTAATAAATATATATTATGTTCACCTTCAACGCTGCGCATTGGTCCTCTCTCGTAGACGAGCGTGACAGTACGGCTTAAAGTGGTCCTATGGACAGATACTCCAATCTCCGCTGTGTAGCTTTGCAGCTCCTTCAGGGTTATCTTCGGTCTCTTTATTGTCTCTGATTAATGCCCTCCTTGCCTGGTCCGTGAGTTTTGGTGGGTGGCCCTCTCTTGCCAAGTTTGTTGTGGTGCCATATTCTTTCAATTTTTAAATAATGGATTTAATGGTGCTCTGTGGGATGTTCAAAGTTTCTGATATTTCTTTATAACCCAACCCTGATCTGTACTTCTCCACAACTTTGTCCCTGTCCTGTTTGGAGAGCTCCTTGGTCTTCATGGTGCCGCTTGCATGGTGGTGCCCCTTGCTTAGTGGTGTTGCAGACTCTGGAGCCTTTCAGAACAGGTGTATATATACTGAGATCATGTGACAGATCATGTGACACTTAGATTGCACACAGGTGGACTTTATTTAACTAATTATGGGACTTCTGAAGGTAATTGGTTGCACCAGATCTTATTTAGGGGCTTCATAGCAAAGGGGGTGAATACATATGCACACACCACTTTTCCGTTATTTATTTTTTAGAATTTTTTTAAACAAGGTATTTTTTTCATTTCACTTCACCAATTTGGACTATTTTGTGCAAGTCCATTACATGAAATCCAAATAAAAATCCATTTAAATTACAGGTTGTAATGCAACAAAATAGGAAAAACGCCAAGGGGGATGAATACTTTTGCAAGGCACTGTATGTCCAGACAATGGTCATGGCTCCTTTAGTGCTAAGAATGAACTTCAGAGTACCACAGAGTGGAAATGTACTGGGATATACATGTGTGCAATGGTCATGTGCAGACAAAGACATTGAACAACACATTGTAACGGGTTAAAGTTGGTTATATACCTGGCCTGTTTATTCCAATGCTCCACTCCTTGACTTAAAGACCCTGTGCTGTCTCAGTTTGGTCCCCAGGATCTCACCTTGTGTGTAAAAAATAAAAATAAATAATCCTTAGATCGGATACAAGTAGGAATGTTTATTCATGGTTAAATCCACCAAGTTCCATCTTACACACAAATATGTGAACTTCTCCCTCCCTCTCCCTCCCTCTTTCTATATGAGCAGCGTGGTACTGGTCTCCTAGTGACCATGTGTGGTACCACAACAACAAGTGGAGTGAGTTACAAATCAAACTTTATTTGTCACATGTGCCAAATACAACAGGTGTAGAACTTACCGTGAAATGCTTAATTACAAGCCCTTAACCAACAATGCAGTTCAAGAAAGAGTTTAGAAAATATTTACCAAATAAACAAAAGTAAAAAAATAACACAATAAAATAACAATACAGAGGCTATATACAGGGGGTACCGGTACCAAGTCAATATGCGGAGGTACAGGTTAGTCGGGGTAATTTCTACATGTAGGTAGGGGTAACGTGACTATGCATAGATAATAAACAGCAAGTAGCAGCAGTGTAAAAACGGGGGGGTCAATGTAAATAGTCCGGGTGGCCATTTGATCAACTGTTCAGAAGTCTTATGGCTTGGGGGTAGAAGTTGTTAAGGAGCATTTTGTTCCTAGACTTGCACTGTACTGCAACACGTTTGTGATGTGGTCAATGAATGGTAGCGAATACAAATCGTAAACATGGGCTACGATAGATAGTAGAGTACAAGAGTTCCAACCATAGCAGCTAATGCTGAAGCTTGGGCTGCCTGGCAGTCTGGCATCATTCCTAGTTTACCCTGTTCCAGTTTTGATGGTGTTTATTACTCTTAAATAGGTTGCAGGCTTCGGATGTTATCCTTGCCTGTTGCAAGGTAGAGGGTGCATAAATAGCAACCAGTTGAGCTATTATGCAAAATCATTGGCTGCTGGGCTCTGTCCCTGGCCCTTCACCAGTGTCCATGCAGTATCAAGTGAATTAGAACTCTCTGACCTATCTGTAGTCTTTACTGAAACTGTCCATGCCCTGCCCATGCGGTATCAACAGCATTCAATGTCCTAACTCTCTCTACTGGCTGTCTCTTGACTGAGGTTGGTCTTTCTGAATTCACACATTGCAGCCATCAGCCTCCCGTGCTCTGAGCTCTGTGCAGGAAGGTCTCTCGGCTAGAGACCTCAAGGCACTCTGCAGCTCCGCAGTCTTGAAAATGTACGACCCTCCTTAGTTACGGTTCTGTTTTGAACTTATGTACCCGTTTCAGCTCCGAGCCTGGTCCTGGTCCTGGCTCGCGTTGCCAAGGCATGGTTTCCTCTAGCCAGGCAGCTCTGAGGAGCAGGAGGCACTTTGCCTCCTTTCACATTCCCACACCTCTGGTTATCACACATTTGGTTCTCTCACCTCTGGTTCTCTCACCTCTGGTTCTCTCACCTCTGGTTCCCACACTTCTGATTCTCACACCTCTGGTTCTCACACCTCTGGTTCTCTCACCTCTGGTTCTCTCACCTCATGTTCCCACACTTCTGATTCCCACATTTCTGGTTCTCACACCTCTGTTTCTCTCATTTCTGGTTCTCTCACCTCTGGTTCTCTCACCTCTGGTTCTCACACCTCTGGTTCTGTCAGCATTGAGGATAAGCATCAATTGACACAAGGTATGTTGAACAGTATAAAAAGCAGTTTGCAAGTTCTGGAAAGCTATCTGTAGACTACCTCTAAGAATGGTACAGACCCCTGGCCCTGGTGCTATCTGTAGACTCCCTCTAAGAATGGTACAGACCCCTGGCCCTGGTGCTATCTGTAGACTACCTCTAAGAATGGTACAGACCCCTGGCCCTGGTGCTATCTGTAGACTCCCTCTAAGAATGGTACAGACCCCTGGCCCTGGTGCTATCTGTAGACTCCCTCTAAGAATGGTACAGACCCCTGGCCCTGGTGCTATCTGTAGACTACCTCTAAGAAAGGTACAAGAGGAGAGGCACAGTGTGGGAAAATACCAAGATTGACAAATGACAAAGATTTACGGTCCAGATCTGACATTGGCAGACAGTGAGCATGCCCTCTTTTTTAAATGAGTGACCATTACCTGTTGCTGTGTGTCTGTACAGCATGTCACCTGTAATCACCTGGTGACAGTAACTATTTGGCTGGTCTCAGTGTGTCATGTGAACAAAAGGTTGAGTTCATCCCAAATGGCACCCTATTTCCTACATACTATATATAAAATAGGGTGCCATTTGAGATGTACTCTTTGTCATGTTATTACCCCTGGTTATTACAAAATCCCACTATCAATCTTTCCCCTTTACCTGTAACCACTTTATGTAGGCTATGTTGGTCTGAATGATGGCCAAAATGAACAATGTTCTCCTTTAGTCCATGTCATTTCCTTGTCAGTTCCTGCTTTAGGACATAAAACAACTCCCACTTGGCTGGCCTTGTGTCTGAAAATGTGAAATATGATACAGTAGGTTGATTGAACGGGCTGCCTGTCTGTAGAAATAGCTCTTCTCTCAGGAATTAGGAAAGAAAGCCATCTGGAATTTAAATATTTTCACCCCTTCGTGTCGCGTGGCATTACTCTTGTTTCCTGGGCTACACCCGCCTCACGGAGTATTTAAAGTTGGGGTTCTCCTCTCCATGCTCCAGTCTAGCCCTCGAGCCCTGCAGCGAGTCAACAGAACCAAATGACTGAAGAGCGCTTGAAAAGGGAATCTCCTGTCTGTCTGTCTCACTGAACGAAAACAAACGTGTTGTCGTGTGCACGCTGTTGAAATAAACTAGCAACAATGTCTGAGGAAATTATCACCAGAATTGGCCTCCTTCTCCTCATCATCTGCTCGGTAAGTTTAATATATAATATGACATCTTATATATCAGATGTTAATAAAGTGCTGGATTTTCATCTACCAATTTATGTAACTTTGTCATCACTTTGCATTTGATGCAATAGCCCATTCTTTCTCTCTCATTCACCCGGCTTTGTTACATGATTTGTCTTGTCTTCATATTTATTATTAAGTTATGTAAATGTAGATTTAAAGTACAACTTTTGGGAACGCATTGTGCAGTTATAGCAGCTAAAACATTCCATGGGGGTGTGGTCTCACAGCAAGCAGCTCTGTAAAGTAGCCTACAGCAGCTCTGTAAAGTAGATGTAAAGTATTATACAGCAGTGCTGTAAAGTAGATGTAAAGTAGCCTACAGCAGCTCTGTAAAGTAGGTTACAGCAGCTGTATGAAGTAGCCTACAGCAGCTCTATAAAGTAGCATACAGCAGCTCTATAAAGTAGGTTACAGCAGCTCTATAAAGTAGCCTACAGCAGCTCTGTAAAGTAGCCTACAACAGTTATGTAAAGTAGATGTAAAGTATTATACAGCAGCTCTGTAAAGTAGCCTGTAAAGTAGCCTACATCAGCTCTGTTAAGTAGCCTACAGAATCTCTGTAAATAGCCTACAGCAGCTCTATAAAGTAGGTTACAGCAGCTCTATAAAGTAGCCTACAGCAGTTCAATAAAGTAGCCTACAGCAGTTCTATAAAGTAGCCTACAGCAGCTCTATAAAGTAGAATACAGCAGCTCTGTAAAGTAGAATACAGCAGTTCTATAAAGTAGCCTACAGCAGCTCTGTAAAGTAGCCTACAGCAGTTCTATAAAGTAGCCTATAGCAGCTCTATAAAGTAGAATACAGCAGCTCTATAAAGTAGCCTACAGCAGTTCTATAAAGTAGCCTATAGCAGCTCTATAAAGTAGAATACAGCAGCTCTATAAAGTAGCCTACAGCAGCTCTATAAAGTAGAATACAGCAGCTCTATAAAGTAGCCTACAGCAGCTCTATAAAGTAGAATACAGCAGCTCTGTAAAGTAGAATACAGCAGTTCTATAAAGAAGCCTACAGCAGCTCTGTTAAGTAGCCTACAGCAGCTCTATAAAGTAGAATACAGCAGTTCTATAAAGTAGCCTACAGCAGCTCTATAAAGTAGAATACAGCAGCTCTGTAAAGTAGAATACAGCAGTTCTATAAAGAAGCCTACAGCAGCTCTGTTAAGTAGCCTACAGCAGTTCTATAAAGTAGCCTACAGCAGTTCTATAAAGAAGCCTACAGCAGCTCTGTTAAGTAGCCTGTAAAGTAGACTACAGCAGCTCTGTAAAGTAGCCTACAGCAGCTCTATAAAGAAGCCTACAGCAGCTCTGTTAAGTAGCCTGTAAAGTAGACTACAGCAGCTCTGTAAAGTAGCCTACAGCAGCTCTATAAAGAAGCCTACAGCAGCTCTGTTAAGTAGCCTGTAAAGTAGCCTACAGCAGCAGCTCTGTAAACAATGCAAGGTTATGCAAAAGTAGGGTTGTTATAATCGGGTGTCATTGCTACTGAAATTGTTGGATTCAAATATGCTATGTTCTTGGGTTCGTCTTATTCATTGCTACTAAAAGGAACATAATGTGAGTACAGAGAAGCAGTACAAATAACTTAACAGATTGCGACATAGGGCCTACAATTTAGTGCCAAATTGTTTTTGTCCCATCTTATAAAATAGTTAATCCAGGTTTATGTTAATTAATGTTATGTTAATATTTTATCACTACATTTATTTAGATAAACAGCACATCAAGATTTGACAGCATTTGAGTAGCCTATATTGATTTCTTAAACTTGTATATATTGTTTTTATTTGTGCATGCTGTAATACCACTGTGCATCACTCTCCATAGAAAAGACTTGCCAGAATTTATTTGGCCTCAAAGAGTCGTGTCCCCATCTTGTGGCAGTAAGATGCATTACAAGTGAGGTGTTACACAAAACGTGAAGAAGCCCCATACAACATTCTCTGGTTCTTTCACACACAGACAGTATAGACCTACCTCAGTGCTTAAAGTTGAGTGGATGAACACATCAAATCCTGATATCAGACACATTATTCACATATGTTTTCTTTAGCATTTCTGACTGTTTTATTTTCTTCTGTCTATAGACAATGGCCCAGGACTGTTCTGATCCCTGTGACTGCCCGTCGGACCCCTCTCCATGCCCGTTTGGTACCAGCCTGGTTCTGGACGGCTGTGGATGCTGTAAGGTGTGCGCCAGGCAGGCCGGCGAGCCCTGTACCCACCTGGAGCCGTGTGACCACCACAAGGAGCTGTACTGTGACTATGCAGTGCTGAGTGACACCGAGCACGGCATCTGCATGGGTGAGTTAAATTCTCCTGTCGACTACATTTACATTTGTACATTTAAGTCATTTAGCAGACGCTCTTATCCAGAGCGATTTACAAATTGGTGCATTCAACTTAGGATAGCCAGTGGGACAACCACCTTTTATTTTTATTTATTTTTTAGGGGGAGAAGGATTACTGTTATACTATTAAAGAAAGGCTAGGAGGTTTTGAGATATCTATCGAGACTGTGATCACCTCTTGACTCTCCTATTGTAGAGATTGCTACATATTTGTGTTGACTTTGTCAGAGCTTCGGTTCTCATTGTCCGAACTAGGGCCATCTCTGGGTTAAGCGATGTCCAATAGGTATTTACATGAACATTATGATGTTAAAAGCCTTTGAGACGTGAAATCTAAAATGGCGTCTCCTCCTGTGTTTCAGCCCAGGAAGGCCAGACGTGTGACCTGGGAGGGGTCATCTACCGCAGTGGCGAGAGCTTCCAGCCCAGCTGCAAGCACCAGTGTGTCTGTATGAACGGAGAGATCGGCTGCGTGCCAACCTGTGCCAGCGACGTGCGGCTGCCCTCCCCAGACTGCCCGTACCCACGCCGCATCCAGATCCCTGGGAAGTGCTGTGAGGAGTGGGTGTGTGATCAGAGCCCTCAGGACAACCCCTATCAGTCAGCCATGGCTGGTGAGTCTAACCTACTACAAATTAGAACTCTTAATTTGTCTTTCTCTCTGTCTGGGTTTCTTTTCTCTCTCTATGTCACTCTCTTTCACTTTCTCTCTCTCTCTCTCTCTCTCTCTCTCTCTCTCTCTCTCTCTCTCTCTCTCTCTCTCTCTCTCTCTCTCTCTCTCTCTCTCTCTCTCTCTCTCTCTCTCTCTCTCTCTCTCTCTCTCTCTCTCTCTCTCTCTCTCTCTCTCTCTCTCTCTCTCTCTCTCTCTCTCTCTCTCTCTCTCTCTCGCTGTATGTCTCTCTCTCTCTCTCGCGCTCTTGCTGTATGTCTCTCTCTCTCTCTCTCTCTCTCTCTCTCTCTCTCTCTCTCTCTCTCTCTCTCTCTCTCTCTCCTCTCTCTCTCTGTGTCTCTGTCTCTCTCTCTCTGTGTATCTGTCTCTCTCTCTCTCTCTCTCTCTCTCTCTCTCTCTCTCTCTCTCTCTCTCTCTCTCTCTCTCTCTCTCTCTCTCTCTCTCTCTGTGTCTCTGCTCTCTCTTTACCACAGTTCAAACTAACCACCTCTCTCTCTTCTCCTCCCCTCTTTTTCACCACTGTTCACCTTTTTCCTCTCCCCTTCTCTTCTCTCAGGATCTGAAATTCACCCCTTGGTCTCTTCTTCCCTTCTGTCAGTCTACAGAGAGGTGTCAGCCCACGGGCCGGTCCCGGCGGAGAGCCCCAGGGAGAACTGCATAGTCCAGACCACCAAATGGGACGAGTGCTCGGCCACCTGCGGCATGGGCGTGTCGTCCCGCGTCACCAACGACAACGAGCGGTGCCAGCTGGAGAGGCAGACCCGTGTCTGTATGACCCGGCCCTGCCACGTGGAGCAAGAGAAGGACATCAAGGTGGGTCCAGGGCCTAAGACAATTATATAGTATAACAACATATAGAGGCACATATTATATAGTATAACAACATATAGAGGAACGTATTATATAGTATAACAACATATAGAGAGCATATATAGTATCATTGAGGTATAGTATAACAACATATAGAGGAACGTATATAGTATAACAACATATAGAGGAACGTATTATATAGTATAACAACATATAGAGGAACGTATTATATAGTATAACAACATATAGAGGAACGTATTATATAGTATAACAACATATAGAGGAACGTATTATATAGTATAACAACATATAGAGGAACGTATTATATAGTATAACAACATATAGAGGGAACGTATTATATAGTATAACAACATATAGAGGAGCGTATTATATAGTATAACAACATATAGAGGAACGTATTATATAGTATAACAACATATAGAGGAACGTATTATATAGTATAACAACATATAGAGGAACGTATTATATAGTATAACAACATATAGAGGAATGTATTATATAGTATAACAACATATAGAGGAACGTATTATATAGTATAACAACATATAGAGGCACATATTATATAGTATAACAACATATAGAGGAATGTATTATATAGTATAACAACATATAGAGGAACGTATTATATAGTATAACAACATATAGAGGAACGTATTATATAGTATAACAACATATAGAGGAACGTATTATATAGTATAACAACATATAGAGCAACGTATTATATAGTATAACAACATATAGAGGCACATATTATATAGTATAACAACATATAGAGGAACGTATTATATAGTATAACAACATATAGAGGAATGTAATATATAGTATAACAACATATAGAGGAACGTATTATATAGTATAACAACATATAGAGGAACGTATTATATAGTATAACAACATATAGAGGAACGTATTATATAGTATAACAACATATAGAGGAACGTATTATATAGTATAACAACATATAGAGGAACGTATTATATAGTATAACAACATATAGAGGAACGTATTATATAGTATAACAACATATAGAGGAACGTATTATATAGTATAACAACATATAGAGGAACGTATTATATAATATAACAACATATAGAGGACGTATTATATAGTATAACAACATATAGAGGAACGTATTATATAGTATAACAACATATAGAGGAATGTATTATATAGTATAACAACATATAGAGGAACGTATTATATAGTATAACAACATATAGAGGCACATATTATATAGTATAACAACATATAGAGGAATGTATTATATAGTATAACAACATATAGAGGCACATATTATATAGTATAACAACATATAGAGGAACGTATTACATAGTATAACAACATATAGAGGAACGTATTATATAGTATAACAACATATAGAGGAACGTATTATATAGTATAACAACATATAGAGGAACGTATTATATAGTATAACAACATATAGAGGCACATATTATATAGTATAACAACATATAGAGGAACGTATTATATAGTATAACAACATATAGAGGAACGTATTATATAGTATAACAACATATAGAGGAATGTATTATATAGTATAACAACATATAGAGGAACGTATTATATAATATAACAACATATAGAGGCACGTATTATATAGTATAACAACATATAGAGCACGTATTATATAGTATAACAACATATAGAGGAACGTATTATATAGTATAACAACATATAGAGGAACGTATTATATAGTATAACAACATATAGAGGAACGTATTATATAGTATAACAACATATAGAGGAACGTATTATATAATATAACAACATATAGAGGAACGTATTATATAGTATAACAACATATAGAGGAACGTATTATATAGTATAACAACATATAGAGGAATGTATTATATAGTATAACAACATATAGAGGAACGTATTATATAGTATAACAACATATAGAGGAATGTATTATATAGTATAACAACATATAGAGAACGTATTATATAGTATAACAACATATAGAGGCACATATTATATAGTATAACAACATATAGAGGAATGTATTATATAGTATAACAACATATAGAGGCACATATTATATAGTATAACAACATATAGAGGAACGTATTACATAGTATAACAACATATAGAGGAACGTATTATATAGTATAACAACATATAGAGGAACGTATTATATAGTATAACAACATATAGAGGAACGTATTATATAGTATAACAACATATAGAGGCACATATTATATAGTATAACAACATATAGAGGAACGTATTATATAGTATAACAACATATAGAGGAATGTAATATATAGTATAACAACATATAGAGGAACGTATTATATAGTATAACAACATATAGAGGACGTATTATATAGTATAACAACATATAGAGGAACGTATTATATAGTATAACAACATATAGAGGAACGTATTATATAGTATAACAACATATAGAGGAACGTATTATATAGTATAACAACATATAGAGGAACGTATTATATAGTATAACAACATATAGAGGAACGTATTATATAGTATAACAACATATAGAGGAACGTATTATATAATATAACAACATATAGAGGAACGTATTATATAGTATAACAACATATAGAGGAACGTATTATATAGTATAACAACATATAGAGGAATGTATTATATAGTATAACAACATATAGAGGAACGTATTATATAGTATAACAACATATAGAGGCACATATTATATAGTATAACAACATATAGAGGAATGTATTATATAGTATAACAACATATAGAGGCACATATTATATAGTATAACAACATATAGAGGAACGTATTACATAGTATAACAACATATAGAGGAACGTATTATATAGTATAACAACATATAGAGGAACGTATTATATAGTATAACAACATATAGAGGAACGTATTATATAGTATAACAACATATAGAGGCACATATTATATAGTATAACAACATATAGAGGAACGTATTATATAGTATAACAACATATAGAGGAACGTATTATATAGTATAACAACATATAGAGGAATGTATTATATAGTATAACAACATATAGAGGAACGTATTATATAATATAACAACATATAGAGGCACGTATTATATAGTATAACAACATATAGAGGCACGTATTATATAGTATAACAACATATAGAGGAACGTATTATATAGTATAACAACATATAGAGGAACGTATTATATAGTATAACAACATATAGAGGAACGTATTATATAGTATAACAACATATAGAGGAACGTATTATATAATATAACAACATATAGAGGAACGTATTATATAGTATAACAACATATAGAGGAACGTATTATATAGTATAACAACATATAGAGGAACGTATTATATACAGTTGAAATCAGAAGTTTACATACACTTAGGTTGAAGTCATTAAAACTGGTTTTTCAAGCAAATTTCTTGTTAACAAACTATAGTTTTGGCAAGTCGGTTAGCACATTTACTTTATGCATGACACAAGTAATTTTTCCAACAATTGTTTACAGACAGATTATTTCACTTATAATTCACTGTATCACAATTCCAGTGGGTCAGAAGTTTACATACACTCAGTTGACTGTGCTTTTAAACAGCTTGGAAAATTCCAGAAAATGATGTCATGGCTTTAGAAGCTTCTGATATGCTAATTGACATCATTTGAGTCAATTGGAGGTGTACCTGTGGATGTATTTCAAGGCCTACCTTCAAACTCAGTGCCTATTTGCTTGACATCATGGGAAAATCAAAAGAAATCAGCCAAGACCTCAGAAAAAAATGTGTAGACCTCCACAAGTCTGGTTCATCCTTGGGAGCAATTTCCATCACGCCTGAAGGTACCACGTTCATCTGTTCAAACAATAGTACGCAAGAATATACACCATGGGACCACGCAGCCGTCATACCGCTCAGGAAGGAGACGCGTTCTGTCTCCTAGAGATGAACGTACTTTGGTGCGAAAAGTGCAAATCAATCCCAGAACAACAGCAAAGGACCTTGTGAAGATGCTGGAGGAAACAGGTACAAAATTATCTATGTCCACAGTAAAACGAGTCCAATATCGACATAACTTGAAAGGCCACTCAGCAAGGAAGAAGCCACTGCTCCAAAACCGCCATAAAAAAGCCAGACTACGGTTTACAACTGCACATGGGGACAAAGATCGTACTTTTTTGAGAAATGTCCTCTGGTCTGATTAAACAAAAATAGAACTGTTTGGCCATAATGACCATCGTTATGTTTGGAGGAAAAAGGTGAATGCTTGCAAGCCGAAGAACACCATCCCAACCGTGAAGCACGGGGTGGCAGCATCATGCTGTGGGGGTGCTTTGCTGCAGGAGGGACTGGTGCACTTCACAAAATAGATGGCATCATGAGGAAGGAAAATTATGTGGATATATTGAAGCAACATCTCAAGACATCAGTCAGGAAGTTAAAGCTTGGTTTCAAATGGGTCTTCCAAATGGACAATGACCCCAAGCATACTTCCAAAGTTGTGGCAAAATGGCTTAAGGACCACAAAGTCAAGGAATTGGAGTGGCCATCACAAAGCCCTGACCTCAATCCTATAGAAAATGTGTGGGCAGAACTGAAAAAGTGTGTGCAACAAGGAGGCCTACAAACCTGACTCAGTTACACCAGCTCTGTCAGGAGGAATGGGCCAAAATTCACCCAACTTATTGTGGGAAGCTTGTGGAATACTACCTGAAACAATTGACCCAAGTTAAACAATTTAAAGGCAATGCTACCAAATACTAATTGAGTGTATGTAAACTTCTGACCCATTGGGAATGTGATAAAAGAAATAAAAGCTGAAATAAATAATTATCTCTACTATTATTCTGACATTTCACATTCTTAAAATAAAGTGGTGATCCTAACTGACCTAAGACAGGGAATTTTTACTAGGATTAAATGTCAGGAATTGTGAAAAACTGAATTTTAAATGTATTTGGCTAAGGTGTATGTCAACTTCCGACTTCAACTGTAGTGTAGTACATAAGCATGACGTAAGATGACATCACATGGCATTTCTCAGCACATTTTAAGTGAATGTAAACAAGAAGCCATGCAATGCAGGAGCGTAGAATGTCTTTGGCTCCTTATTATTTACTGAAGGTTAAACCCAAGCTGCCCTAAGCATGATAGACAATGTAGCGAGTTGTTGTTCCCATCCTAAGCTAACCACCATTCTTCTTGGTTCCACAGAGAGGGAAGAAGTGTGTACGGACCCCCAAGTCCCAGCGCGGCATTCGCTTCGCGCTGTCAGGCTGCAGCAGTAGCAGGATGTACAAGCCCAAGTTCTGTGGCGTGTGTACGGACGGTCGCTGCTGCAGCCCCCACACCACCATCACCGCCAAGGTGGAGTTCCGCTGCCCCGAGGGAGACACCTTCAGGCGCAAGATGATGTTCATCAAGACGTGCTCCTGCCACCACGACTGTCCACGAGACAATGACATCTTCCTGGCTTCGCACTCACGCAGAATGATCGGGGACTATGACAACGATATGTAACCGACGTGGCTGCCATTACAGACGCACTGCACGGATACATATGCATACACAAACACACCGACAAGCACATAAACACATCAGCCCACACACACACACACACACACACACACACACACTGATAAAACTACTTCACATCACTCCCCCACACCCTCACACACACCCATAGGCAGCTTTTTGAATTCCTAGACCCCACATCTCTACCTTCCTACCCATAGACATGTCTACCTAGTAGTGAGACTGAAAAAAGGTATGTGTGAGTTCAAGCATGAGATTGACTCTTTTAGGTTTTGTTTTGTTTGTTTTGTTTTGTTTGTTTTGTTTTGTTTGTTTTGTTTTGTTTGTTTTAACGCGCAGCTCTAAAGTCACCTGGCTGTTTGACTGGTCTGCCTGTATCTCTACAGAGATACTGTAGGGTGGATCTGACGCACTGAAGACTCAATGTTAGAGACACTTACCACATCACTTAGGAAGGTATATATTTATATTCACTGCTAAAGTGCTATAGGACCATAACATGGTAGTGTACAGAGGAGCGAAAGGCACTGAACGGAGACACTTACTCAACCGAATGTCAACATTTTGACATAAAATGTTAGAATACGACATAAAAAAAAGAAGCTTTTTTTCATATGTTAAATATTAACAATACAGAAAATAGTTTGGGATATATTATAATACTGGTATGTGCCTCGACTGATCTGCATAATATTGAGTGAATATATAATTATATACAACTGACAGGAAACTATTGGAAATGTTTCTGATTGAGTCTTTTAACTTCGACGTGGATGTTACTTAATATCTCTAATTATTTAGTCACTTCATTAGTTGTTGACCACTGATATATTTTCAGTTTAGTCCAATGTTAAGACTTTGGGTCCCTAAAAGTTGCTGTGTCTGACCCTTGAATTCACCTTCACAGCATGGTCAAAAAGAGAAATAAAATTGAAAAAATCCAAAGACAAAACACTAGTCCAAAAACACAAAAAAGTGGCTTGGCTGAAGAATGTAAATAATATTGTTTACTGTTTATTTAAAAAAGTATAGAAAGAACAAAGGAAAGACTGAAATTCTGCATTTGACGAATTCACCTAAATACTGTAAGACTGTGTACAGTTTAGTACTATAATTTATGTACCCAGTTGTTGTTGTTTTTATTAATAACACCATGTTGTTGTTTTAAGTAATAACACCATGTTGTTGTTTTAATTAATTACACCATGTTGTCGGTTGTTGTTGTATTTGTATCATACTTGTTTTTCACTGTAACCACCTGGCCAAGATACAAGTGAGTTCCTATTTGTTGCACTTTTGTCTATTTCTAATTAAATAAATTATATATTTTTATACATAAACTACTTTTCATCCTTTGTCTGACTGACATGGTGAGACTAATTGTTTCTGAAATATTACTGTTAAAGACTGCAGAGAAATCGAGGCATTTCTTAAAATAGAAGGTCACAACTCTAGAGAGAGGAGGGTGTGGCCTGTACAGTCTGTCATCATTTCCCTGTTCTAAAAAAAAAAAGGCCTGCTGTATAATTCTAATGGAATGAGATGGAACATGGAATGTTCTTCTAGAATGATACAGTAGCAGTCCTCTACTGCTAGGACAGCAAAGGGGCAGCAGTTAGCCTAGCGGTTAAAAGCGTTGGGCCAGTAACCGAAAGGTTGGTTAAGAGCGTTGGGCCAGTAACCGAAAGGTTGGTTAAGAGCGTTGGGCCAGTAACCGAAAGGTTGGTTAAGAGCGTTGGGCCAGTAACACAAAGGTTGGTTAAAAGCGTTGGGCCAGTAACCGAAAGGTTGGTTAAGAGCGTTGGGCCAGTAACCGAAAGGTTGGTTAAGAGCGTTGGGCCAGTAAACGAAAGGTTGGTTAAAAGTGTTGGGCCAGTAACCGAAAGGTTGGTTAAGAGCATTGGGCCAGTAACCGAAAGGTTGGTTAAGAGCGTTGGGCCAGTAACCGAAAGGTTGCTGGTTTGAATCCCCAAGCCGACTAGGTGAAAAATCTGATGATGTTCCCTTCAGCAAGGCACTTAACCCTAATTGCTCCTGTAAGTCTCTCTTGATAAGAGCGTCTGCTAAATGACTCAAATGTAAATCTGGGAAATGGTCAGGAAAAAAAGTCCTGTCTATTGAACCAGTGGAACATAATGGTTACTGGTTACGCTGGTTGCGTCCCAAATGGGGGGGGGGTCCCACATGCATAATCAGTGTCTGCATGCTTGTGTGTGTGTAATGTGTACGTACATGCGTATGGTGTTATGGACACGGCTGTGTGACAGCGTCCACAGTCGACTGCAGCGTTTGCACAACACAGGGTGTCAAGGAGTAGGAACCAGGAACTAGTCCTCATGGGAAGGAATGTTGTTTTGGGTGTTTGCTTTAAATATTTCATACCTTTTCTGCTTACATGTGTCATTTCACCAAAACACACACTCACACACAAGGGGTGTACGCATGCAAGCACACACACACACACACACACACACACACACAGACAGAGCGTGCCCTACATGCACCTGGATCTCAGAACCCACCCTGGCAGCAATAGAAGGTATGGGGAATTAGGTAACTGAGCACAAAGCAATGACTCTCTTCAACTCATGTGCATTCTCCCGTTTAATTTGAGATCAGTTCACCTTTCTGAAATGATAGTAATATGTTAGTATTATGAGCTGGACTGGAGCCCGTTTTTGCTTGTAATCAAATGTATTTGTAATAGCTGGTGCTGCTGTTTAGGAAGGACAATGTAGCTACTGTTTCTGTTTGTATTAATGGAGCTGGGGCTGCTGTGTATAAATGCCATTGTAGGTAGGTGGCATTCACTATGATTTACACATTATGATTTGTGTCCCAAATGGCACCCTATTCGCTTTATCGTGCACTACTTTTGACCAGGGCCAATAGGGCTCTGATCAAAAGTAGTGCACTATATAGGGAATAGTGTGCCATTTAGGATGTACCCTATGAGCAGTTATCCGTGGGTGAATATTAGAACAGGGATAGTTGTGAGTGTATTATTTATTTTAGTAGGGGGGGTCATTATTATACAGTGGAAATTGCTGCGTAGAGTTATGAAGAGATGCTCTTTAGCACTATGATCGAGAGCGTATCCATCCCCGTAGGCGGATGTGTGGGCATTCTAAAATTAGTCCCCAAATATGTCATGGCAACGAGCAAAAAGCATAGCAAAAGAGGACAGAGCTTGAAAACTGGAACAAAACAAAACAAAAACAAAAAGAAGCTAAAAGACTGAGCCTAAATTTATTTAAAAAATCTTTGTTCACAGTAAATTCCAAGTGAAGCCACCAGGAGCCTAGAGGAAGGGCAGGTTGTTGGATGACTGACCATCACACACAGAGTCAACACAAACCATGCATGACATTTAGGAAGTCTGTCATGTTTGGTTTCCCCTGCCCATGTTCTCCAGTGAGAGGACCTGACCTCTCCCTGACCTCTCACCTGAAAGCCCAATCCACCTCCACAGATCTTCACTGACCTCTCACCTGAAAGCCCAATCCACCTCCACAGATCTTCACTGACCTCTCACCTGAAAGCCCAATCCACCTCCACAGATTTTCTCTGACCTCTCACCTGAAAGCCCAATCCACCTCCACAGATTTTCACTGACCTCTCACCTGAAAGCCCAATCCACCTCCACAGATCTTCACTGACCTCTCACCTGAAAGCCCAATCCACCTCCACAGATCTTCACTGACCTCTCACCTGAAAGCCCAATCCACCTCCACAGATTTTCTATTTAGAAAGGTTATCACCAGGTGAAGCACAATAATGAGAACGTTCAATGTATATTATGTTTAAATTGTTATCACATCTGAGCTCCATCTGAGCATAGTCTATTATTTAAAAAAACAAAACAGTGAGTAAAATGCATAGCCTACTCTAATATCCTACATTTCAAAGACAATGTGATAAAGTATAAGCAATATTTTACTTGGGTGACACTGGAATATTATTGATTACCATCACTATGGCAGACCAGTTAAGAGCATTGGGCCAGTAAATGAAAGGTTGCTGATTTGAATCCCTGAGCCGACTAAGTGAAAAAAATCTGTAGACGTGCCCTTGAGCAAGGCACTTAACCTGTAAGTCGCTCTGGATAAGAGTGTCTGCTAAAATGTAAATGTGTAAATTAATACTTATTCAGCCCAGAGATCAAGATCTCCCTCCATCCCTTGACCTTTATGGCCAAAGTGCATCTCACCTCTGACGTCAGTTTAGCGCCTTCAGCTCATGGCCAGCTGGGTGGACAAGCTGCTTATGGCCTGGTCTGACTACACAAAAACATTTTTGGGTAACAAACCTTGCAAATTGCTACTACTACTCAACAAATAAATAAATAAATAAATAACACCAATCAGTGGTTGTTTTCAGTCACTCATCCCAGTTCGTTGCCCGTGCGTAACGTTATCGGGTGAGAAACCACAGGACACCTGGCTGAGATAACGCGCTTTGCTCCAATCACCGTCTTCCAGGGGCGCGGTAAATGGATGTCGCCAGCCCTACAGTAGACTACAATCCCAACTCCACAGTGACGTTTTTTTTGACCGAGGGACGTTGCTGTGTTAGTGAGAATGGGAAAATAAAAAGGAGCCGCTACTGCACAAAAGGGTCAATATTACACAGGCATATATATAGTAAGAAGGAATCGAAGACAACGCGCTGTCATCCTATCCACCCAGGTAAACCCATTTAGTCTACAACGTTGTCAACCGCACGTTTCGTCTATTTCTGGAGCTCTCTCATCTGTGAACGTATGGGCTAACGTCTGGCCAACGTTAGTCAATGTTAGCATGTCATTTAATGCTGTGGTGCAGTGGGTATAGAATTAACAAAACCGATTTACATGTATCTCGGGGCACACATTTTAGCGGGCTACGTTTTTTATGTGCTCTGTGATGACTATTTCACTGTCATTTTATGGGGTTTGTTTTGTCACACGTCAGTCGGACGCTGAATCTGTCCTCATCCCTTTCCTCCCGTTATAGTTTGTTGTAGAATTGTCAGTTACCGACGAGAGTATAGGCTAGGCAAGCCTAGGTACGGTAAGTAGTCCGGTGGACTAGTGCACGGGGAGCTGAAGAAGATTTCAGGTGGATTAGCAAGGGCGAAGCCACCACTGGCACGAGAGCGCGCGCCAGTTGGCGTTCACGCTATGGTTGTGACAGCTGTCATCCGGTTCAGAGTGACTGGCGGTTAGAGCGTTGGGCCAGTAACCGAAAGGTCGCTTGTTCGAATCCACGAGTCGACAAGGTGATACATCTGTCGTTGTGCCCTTGAGCAAGGCACTTAAGCCTAATTGCTTCGGGGTTGCAGTTGATAATGGTTGACCCCCTCTCTCAGGGGCCGTTGGGATAAACAAACATCACATTTCCAACTCACACGTGTATAAACAAACCAGTACATGTACGAAATAGGACAAATATAAGCACCCACCAAATTATTATTATATATCTCATATTATGAGGGCCATGCGAAATAAATAACCCATACAGTGGAGATGTGGTTTAGCCAATGTTAACAAAGCGCATTTGACTGAGGATGCTTCAGTCGTGTGCATGGAATCTATGATAGGCCTACCATGGACCAAAAGTATAGGCTATTACGCCCCTTTGGTTTTATGGTCCTGTTATATTGTATCCACACACCGCCGGCGTGAGGGAGCGTTAAGACTCATTGGTCTATTATTTTTGTTGTCTGCTGCATAGATACAGTGGCTGGCTGCCGTGGTTCCCGGTTCCCAAGCAGTCCGTTTCTGCGAATGCCAGCATCTCACCCCGCCTCTCTCGCATCAGTCGGTAGCATCCGCAGAGACTGTTTGTTGGTGATCCACTCGCGTATAGGGAGGGAGGACGCACTTCAGTGGCCCAATGTAGAGTAGGCTGACAGCGCCGATAAATTTACGAATCTCCTCGGTACCATTATCCTCGGTCAGCGTCTACTCTCCTATTTCGGGCAGACAGAGGCTCTTCGCTCGTCTGAGAACTCGGGAGGTGGGTGTGGGAGCTTTTGTTTGCATCGTTTTAGGCCTAATGATTAATTGTCTACTCAACGAACTGAAAAAGTATGTTTGACACCTGCATACCTGTCTGTCATACCTGTCAATCATGTTATTATAGTAGCCTATATTACTTGTAAACAGGTAATAAACTCAAATTGTTTAAGCCCATGACATAGCCATGGATAACCGTAGATTCCCCTATTATGGTAGACAGGCATACACATTCATGTTTTTGTAATGAGTTTCCAAAAGCTCAAACGGAGATAAGTTGGCCAGACATGTTGACACTGAGAGCAGATGACCTTTGTGTGATAAGGGGGTGCTACAAAAAGTAAATTCTGACATAAGCTGTTTACCATCTAGACAAAACCATCTCACACATCTGATCTGAAAATCAAGATAAGAGTTTATAGGAAAAGAGTCACTCAAGACCTCAGTCTCTGGTATACTTGATCATTTTACCTGAGTCCTACCTAAGTGGATCACTAAGAGCAATCTGTGATCACATGATCGGACGCTGATCACATGATCACTGCATCCTATTGGTGCCTCCGTGCCAGTACACTAAAACATCACAGTGTTGTGTTGTCAACTTCCTCTTACTTTAGGCTTTTGTTCTGTCATGACTTTCTCTTGAAGAGGCTGCTGATATCAGAGCGACAGAGAGAGAGAGAGATACAGAGAGAGAGAGAGAGAGAGAGAGAGAGAGAGAGAGAGAGAGAGAGAGAGAGAGATACAGAGAGAGAGAGAGAGAGAGAGAGAGAGAGAGAGAGAGACAGAGAGAGAGAGAGAGAGAGAGAGTACAGAGAGAGAGAGAGAGAGATACAGAGAGAGAGAGAGAGAGAGAGATACAGAGAGAGAGAGAGAGAGAGAGAGAGAGAGGGAAATATAGAGAGATATATCTCCCTCTCCCATTATTCTCACACCCTAATGGAAACATCACATACATCATGGCCTATTCTCCATTATTAACAGCTGGAGAGGACTTTTAGGATGTGTCCCAAATTGCACCCTATTTCCTATATAGTGCACTACTTTTGATCCGAGCCCCATGGGTCAAAAGTAGTGCAATATATAGGGAATAAGGTGCCATTTGGGACGCATCCATAGTGAAATAAAGGGAACTAAGTGAGGAAGGAACTGCTGAGACGAGAGAAGAGACAGTAAGAAGATTTGCCCACTGACATGAAACATGAGCCACCTGTCCTTAACGTAATAGGAATTATATTCCATTCCCGAGTACATTACATATTGAACACTGGGCTCTGTGCTATCCGATAAGAACAAGGTTGCATCCTAAATTGAACTCTATTCCCTAAATAGTGCACTACTTTTGACCAGAGCCTACGGGGCCCTGTTCAAAAGTAGTGCATTATGTAGGGAATAGGGTGCTATTTGGGACGCAACCCAAGTTTAAGTATTTATAGAGCAGTCGGAGCAGGCAGCTCTTTTCCTGCACCCTGATTACTCAGTATAAAGTTAGCTCCACTAATGAGTTAGGACTTCTGACTTCTTCTGTGGTTCAGAGCAGGACTACCTCATCAAGACCATGGATCTTGACTCGCTTCTTCTTGTAATCCCTGTAATCCCTCTCAGCGGAGTATTTGGATAGTTAACGACGGCTTCGTCCCCAAATGGCATCATATTCCCTTTACAGGAACCGGGTGCCATTTGAAGACACCATTCGGTTGGATTACAACAAGGATGATGAAGGGAAAAATACATTCAAAAGAGAAAATAGATTCTGCATGGCAGTTTAAGATCTTTGTATTGTCTCCCTCGTGGTATTCCAGGTACATAAAGCATTTATAGGGGAAGTATGCTTGGCTAGCTTCAGCATGCTTTTATATAGATGGATACACTGCAGTCCTTTAAGGGTGATTCTTTAAGTCAGTATAAATGGATACACTGCAGTCCTTTAAGGGTGATTCTTTAAGTCAGTATAAATGGATACACTGCAGTCCTTTAAGGATGATTCTTTAAGTCAGTATAAATGGATACACTGCAGTCCTTTAAGGATGATTCTTTAAATCAGTATAAATGGATACACTGCAGTCCTTTAAGGATGATTCTTTAAGTCAGTATAAATGGATACACTGCAGTCCTTTAAGGATGATTCTTTAAGTCAGTATAAATGGATACACTGCAGTCTTTTAAGGATGATTCTTTAAGTCAGTATAAATGGATACACTGCAGTCCTTTAAGGATGATTCTTTAAGTCAGTATAAATGGATACACTGCAGTCTTTTAAGGATGATTCTTTAAGTCAGTATAAATGGATACACTGCAGTCTTTTAAGGATGATTCTTTAAGTCAGTATAAATGGATACACTGCAGTCTTTTAAGGATGATTCTTTAAGTCAGTATAAATGGATACACTGCAGTTGTCACGGTTCCCTAAGACAGAACCCAGAAGCAGACCAGGACAAGGAGAGTTGAACGAAGGTGAGTGTTTATTACAGATTCAAAAGGTGCAGAATAATCCAGGAGACGGAGCGGGTGGCGGAGATGAGTAGGTGGAGGTGAAGTGGCAGATTAAATGATGGCACGGCAGGGGTTGGGTGAAGGTTCCGGGAGAATGACTGTAGACAGAAAAAAACTGAGGTGAGTACAAGGCAGGTCAACAAGGTGCAAAACAACAAAACTAACGCTAGTACTAAGAGGCTGATACGCTGACAAAACATACTGTTAATGGCTAACGATCCGGCAGGGAATGGATGTTAGGCCAGAGCCTAAGAAGGGTGATGATCAGGACCAGGTGTGCAGATTGCAGATGGGATGCAGGTGCGGAAATCAAGAGAGCTCCCCGGAGCGTTCCAGAACCCTCGGGAAACTGGAGATCCCGAGCAGAAAAACTAGTCCACAGACAGGACCCGACTCAGACTGCCGGGATCGTTACAGTACCCCCCCTCCGACGCAAACGCCACCGGGCGGACTCCCCCGAGCGCCAGGATGGAGGCGGTAGAAGTCACGGATGAGGTCAGCATCTAGGATCTGTCGCCGCGGAATCCAACTCCTCTCTTCAGGACCATACCCCTCCCAGTCCACGAGATACTGGAAACCCCGGCCCCGCCGTCTGGAATCCATGATGCGTCGCACCGTGTAGGCAGGACCACCTCCGATCATCCGAGGAGGAGGAGGAGGAGGCGGAGGAGGCAACAGAGGACTGAGGAAAACAGGCTTGAGGCAGGAGACATGAAAGGTGGGATGGACTCTGAGCGTCCTCGGGAGTTTGAGTCGAACTGCCACCGGATTGATCACCTTCTCCACCACAAACGGACCAATGAACTTCGGTAACAACTTCCTAGACTCAGTCCGTAAAGGAAGATCCCGTGTGGCCAACCAGACCCTATCTCCGATGGTGTAGGTGGGAGCGGGGATCCGGCGACGATTCGCCTGGAGCTGATACCGGTCCGAAACTCTAAGGAGTGCCTTTCTGGCCCGATGCCAGGTCCGGTGGCAACGACGAATATGGGCCTGAACAGAAGGCACTGAGAGCTCCTTCTCCTGAGAAGGGAACAAGGGAGGTTGGTAGCCATACAGGCACTGGAAGGGAGACATCCCAGTGGCAGATGTAGGGAGAGTATTGTGGGCATACTCAACCCAAGGCAACTGAGAGACCCAGGAGGTGGGGTTGGAAGAGGCCAGGCAGCGTAGCGTGGATTCCATCTTCTGGTTGGCTCTCTCCGCCTGACCATTAGATTGGGGGTGAAAACCAGATGTGAGACTGACTGTAGCTCCAATGGCCAAACAGAAGGACTTCCAGACAGCAGAGGTAAACTGAGGGCCACGGTCGGAAACGATATCACTGGGCAACCCGTGGACCCTGAAAACCTCCCTAACCAGGATCTCGGACGTCTCCGAGGCAGAGGGAAGCTTGGCAATTGGCACAAAGTGGGCGAACTTGCTGAATCTGTCCACGATAGTCAGAACGACCGTGTTCCCCTCAGAAGCCGGGCAACCCAGTGACAAAGTCCAGGGCTAGATGCGACCATGGTCGCCGGGGAATAGGAAGGGGGGTGAAGTAGTCCAGAGCTGGGCCGATTGGTACTCTTATTCTGCGCACACACTGGACAGGCAGCAACATAACCCCGAGTATCCTCGGCCATGGCAGGCCACCAAAAACGTCTGCGAAGAAACGCCATCGTCCGAGCCACGCCAGGGTGACAAGCCATCTTGCTGGCGTGGGACCATTTGAGGACCGCAGGACGAACCGACTCAGGCACAAACAACCGACCGGGTGGACCGTTACCGGGACCGGGCTGCGTCCGAAGAGCCGCCATCACCTCCTCCTCAATCTTCCACCTAACAGCTCCCACGACGCAGTTCCGGGGGAGAATTGTCTCGGTCTTGGACCCACTCTCCTCCGTCTTGGAGAACATCCGAGACAAGGCGTCCCGCCTTGCCGTTCTTAGATCCAGGTCGGAACGTCAGGGAAAAAATTGAATCGTCCGAAAAACAACGACCACCTGGCCTGACGGGAGTTGAGACGTCTAGCCGATTGCACGTAAGCAAGATTCTTGTGGTCAGTCCAGACAATAAACGGTTGCTCCGCCCCCTCCAACCAGTGGCGCCACTCCTCCAAGGCAAGTTTCACCGCGAGAAGCTCCCGGTTACCCACATCGTAATTCCTCTCCGCAGGCGAAAGGCGACGAGAGTAGTAGGCGCAGGGATGGAGTTTACTGTCCGTGGAGCATCGCTGCGACAGGATGGCGCCAACTCCCACATCAGACGCGTCCACTTCAACGACGAACTGACGGGCCGTGTCCGGTTGAGAGAGAATCGGTGCGTTGGTGAATCGCCTCTTCAAATCCAGAAACGCTCGATCCGCCTCCGGATTCCACTTGAAGCTCCTGATACTGGAAGTCAAGGCAGTTAACGGAGCGGCCACACGGCTGTAATCCCGGATGAACCTGCGGTAGAAATTCGCAAACCCCAAAAAATCTCTGGAGCTGCAATCTCGTACCGGGCTGGGCCCATTCCAGAACCGCTCTAACCTTCTCCTGGTCCATCCTAATCTCTCCCCTGGAGATGATGTACCCGAGAAAGGATGTCGTGTGGGCGTGAAACTCGCACTTCTCGGCCTTCACGAACAGGCGATTCTCCAACAATCGCTGCAGAACCTGCCGGACATGCTGGACGTGGTCGGAAGGTTCCTTCGAGAAGATCAGAATGTCATCCAGGTAAACAAACACAAAGAGACCGATCATATCTCTCAGGACGTCGTTCACCATACTCTGGAATACCGCTGGAGCATTGGTCAGTCCAAACGGCATCACCTGATACTCGAAGTGACCCATCGGTGTATTGAAACCCGTCAACCACTCGTCTCCCTCTCTGATCCGGACCATGTGATACGCATTGCGTGAGGTCTAGCTTGGTGAACACCGTAGCACCCTGTAAGGAGTCGAAGGCAGAACTCATCAAGGGCAGGGGATACTTGTTCTTGACCGTGATGTCATTCAACCCCCGATAATCAATACACGGTCGAAGAGAGCCATCCTTCTTACCCACAAAGAAGAATCCTGCCCCCCAGGGGGTGATGACGAGGGACGAACGAGACCAGCAGCTAGGGACTCCTTGATGTAGGTCTCCAAAGCCTCACGTTCAGGGCGGGAGATACTGTATAACCTTCCCTTTGGGGTAGACAGCTCCAGGGAACAGGTTGATGGCACAATCATATGGTCGGTGGGGAGGGAGTGACAGAGCCTTCTGCTTACTGAACACTTCCCCCAAATCGTGATATGTCTCGGGAACCAGGGACAAATCTGGGGGTTTAGCCTCAATCACCTGACTGGGAACCGAATGGGGACAGGCAGTCTTGAGACAGTTAGCATGACAATCAAGGCTCCAACTCGTTACCTTGCCCGTCACCCAATCGAACGTGGGATTGTGTTCCTTCAGCCAGGGGTATCCAAGGACCAGAGGAACATGGGAAGACGGCAGAATGAAGAATGAAATCATCTCCGAATGATTCCCCGACAACAGCATCTTAACCGGTTCAGTCCTCATCGTGATACGTGCCAGACTACTGCCGTTCAGAGTGGTCGCCTCAATGGCTTCCGGCAATTGCTCCTTGGAAAGCCCCAGCTGTTCCACCAACTCGGCATCAAGAAAGCTTCCATCGGCACCTGAATCGATAAAAGCGTTAATCGCTAAGCTCTGATTCCTGTTCACAAGGGTAGCCGGGAAACGGGGTCTGACAGAGGTATTGAGAGGTCGAAACTGGCTCGCTAAAAAGTCCTCCCAACTTTAGCGAGCCGCGCAGTTTGACGACCGCCGGGAACAGGTGGCGAGGTAATGTCCCGAACCACCACAGTAGAGGCAACAGTTAGTCCTACGTCTGAGTTGGCGTTCCTCCTTGGTTAACCCGTGCCGCCCTACTTGCATTGGTTCAGAATCGGAGACAGGACCTCTCCACTAATCCTGTGTGGTGGACGATGATCGACGTATTCTGGTCCAATCCCCGACCCGACTGGAACCTGAGAAGCTGATCGATTGGACGGACCCCATTGCTTCTCCCTCCTTCGCTCTCGGACTCGATTATCCACCCGGATAGACAAGGCTACCAAGCTGTCCAGGTCACTAGGCTCGGATAGGAGATCAACTCATCCTTGAGCTGCTCCGACAGACCCTGGTAAAAGGCCGCTTGCAGAGACTCCTCATTCCACCCACTCTCCACAGCCAACGTCTTGAACTCGATCACGAAGTCGGCCACGCTGCGAGTTCCTTGGTGAAGCGAAAACAGGCGCCTAGCTGCGTCCCTCCCTCGGACGGAATGGTCGAAGAGCTTCCTCATCTCGGCCGTGAACCCCGGGTATGAAGCCATGCAGGGGTCTTGTCGTTCCCAAACGGCTGAAGCCCACTCCAGCGCTCGACCACGCAGCAACTCAATCACAAAGGCTATCCTAGCCTTGTCTGTGGCATAAGAGTAGGGCTGTAGATCGAACACTAACCCACACTGCATGAGGAAAGAACGGCATCTTCCCAGCTCCCCCTCATATTTATCCGGCGTCGGAACCTTGGGCTCACGGAAGGACACCGCTCCAGACGCGGCAGGCGAGATGGGTGAAACCGGCAGTGGATCCTCCACCGGAAACTCGCGCTGGTTCTGGACCTCCGTCAGACCGGTAGAAAGGTTCCGAACTGCCAACGCGATTTCCTGTAGCTCCGTGCTATGATGGCCCAACATCTTCTCCTGATGGGTAATGGCATGGCGAACAGAGTCCAGGTCCGCTGGGTTCATTAATGGCCGGATCGTTCTGTCACGGTTCCCTAAGACAGAACCCAGAAGCAGACCAGGACAAGGAGAGTTGAACGAAGGTGAGTGTTTATTACAGATTCAAAAGGTGCAGAATAATCCAGGAGACGGAGCGGGTGGCGGAGATGAGTAGGTGGAGGTGAAGTGGCAGATTAAATGATGGCACGGCAGGGGTTGGGTGAAGGTTCCGGGAGAATGACTGTAGACAGAAAAAAACTGAGGTGAGTACAAGGCAGGTCAACAAGGTGCAAAACAACAAAACTAACGCTAGTACTAAGAGGCTGATACGCTGACAAAACATACTGTTAATGGCTAACGATCCGGCAGGGAATGGATGTTAGGCCAGAGCCTAAGAAGGGTGATGATCAGGACCAGGTGTGCAGATTGCAGATGGGATGCAGGTGCGGAAATCAAGAGAGCTCCCCGGAGCGTTCCAGAACCCTCGGGAAACTGGAGATCCCGAGCAGAAAAACTAGTCCACAGACAGGACCCGACTCAGACTGCCGGGATCGTTACAGCAGTCCTTTAAGGATGATTCTTTAAGTCAGTATAAATGGATACACTGCAGTCCTTTAAGGATGATTCTTTAAGTCAGTATAAATGGATACACTGCAGTCCTTTAAGGATGATTATTTAAGTCAGTATAAATGGATACACTGAAGTCCTTTAAGGATGATTCTTTACGTCAGTATAAATGGATACACTGCAGTCCTTTAAGGATGATTCTTTAAGTCAGTATAAATGGATACACTGCAGTCCTTTAAGGATGATTCTTTAAGTCAGTATAAATGGATACACTGCAGTCTTTTAAGGATGATTCTTTAAGTCAGTATAAATGGATACACTGCAGTCTTTTAAGGATGATTCTTTAAGTCAGTATAAATGGATACACTGCAGTCTTTTAAGGATGATTCTTTAAGTCAGTATAAATGGATAAACTGCAGTCTTTTAAGGATGATTCTTTAAGTCAGTATAAATGGATACACTGCAGTCCTTTAAGGATGATTCTTTAAGTCAGTATAAATGGATACACTGCAGTCCTTTAAGGATGATTCTTTAAGTCAGTATAAATTGATACATTGCAGTCTTTTAAGGATGATTCTTTAAGTCAGTATAAATGGATACACTGCAGTCCTTTAAGGATGATTCTTTAAGTCAGTATAAATGGATACACTGCAGTCCTTTAAGGATGATTCTTTAAATCAGTATAAATGGATACACTGCAGTCCTTTAAGGATGATTCTTTAAGTCAGTATAGATGGATACACTGCAGTCCTTTAAGGATGATTCTTTAAGTCAGTATAAATGGATACACTGCAGTCCTTTAAGGATGATTCTTTAAGTCAGTATAGATGGATACACTGCAGTCCTTTAAGGATGATTCTTTAAGTCAGTATAAATGGATACACTGCAGTCTTTTAAGGATGATTCTTTAAGTCAGTATAAATGGATACACTGCAGTCTTTTAAGGATGATTCTTTAAGTCAGTATAAATGGATACACTGCAGTCTTTTAAGGATGATTCTTTAAGTCAGTATAAATGGATACACTGCAGTCTTTTAAGGATGATTCTTTAAGTCAGTATAAATGGATACACTGCAGTCTTTTAAGGATGATTCTTTAAGTCAGTATAAATGTGTCACGGTTTCGGCCGAGGCTGCTCCTCCTCCTGGTTCGGGCAGGCATCGGCGGTCTTCGTCCCCGGAGTACTAGCTGCCACCGATCTATGTTTCATGTTCGTTTGGTTTGGTCTTGATGTTGTACACCTGTGTCTAGTTAGTCCTCATTAGTGTTCTATTTTAGTCTCGTTGGGTGTGTCTGTGTTTGTGTGTGATTGTTCCTGTCGTATGTTTGCTTGTCGATTTCCTTATTCGCTCGGTTGAGCTTTACTCCACTGTGTTGGAGCGTTTTACGCACCTGTGTAGTGCGACTTTTGTTTGTCGCCTACGTGCGTAGTTTCGCCTTCGGGCAAGTTTGTTCTGTTTTCCTTGTTGGATATTCCACTAAAGTATTTTGGACTATACTTCGGTGTCCTGCGCTTGATTCCACCACTACACCCACCTACAGCATTTATGACAAAATGGATACACTGCAGTCTTTTAAGGATGATTCTTTAAGTCAGTATAAATGGATACACTGCAGTCTTGTTGATGAACATGTTCCAGTAGATACAGTGGCTTGCGAAAGTATTCACCCCCCTTGGCATTTTTCCTATTTTGTTGCCTTACAACCTGGAATTAAAATGGATTTTTTGGGGGGGTTTTATCATTTGATTTACACAACATGCCTATCACTTTGAAGATGCAAAATATTTTTTCTTGTGAAACAAACAAGAAATAAGACAAAAAAACTGAAAACTTGAGCGTGCATAACTATTCACCCCCCCAAAGTCAATACTTTGTAGAGCCACCATTTTCAGCAATTACAGCTGCAAGTCTCTTGGAGTATGTCTCTATGTCTCTCACCATGCTTCACTGTGGGGATGGTGTTCTCGGGGTGATGAGAGGTGTTGGGTTTGCGCCAGACATAGCATTTTCCTTGATGGCCAAAAAGCTCAATTTTTTGTCTCATCTGACCAGAGTACCTTCTTCCATATGTTTGGGGAGTCTCCCACATGCCTTTTGGCGAACACCAAACGTGTTTGCTTATTTTTTTCTTTAAGCAATGGCTTTTTTTCTGGCCACTCTTCCATAAAGCCCAGCTCTGTGGAGTGTACTGCTTAAAGTGGTCCTATGGACAGATACTCCAATCTCCGCTGTGGAGCTTTGCAGCTCCTTCAGGGTTATCTTCGGTCTCTTTATTGTCTCTGATTAATGCCCTCCTTGCCTGGTCCGTGAGTTTTGGTGGGTGGCCCTCTCTTGGCAAGTTTGTTGTGGTGCCATATTCTTTCAATTTTTAAATAATGGATTTAATGGTGCTCCGTGGGATGTTCAAAGTTTCAGATATTTTTTTATAACCCAACCCTGATCTGTACTTCTCCACAACTTTGTCCCTGACCTGTTTGGAGAGCTCCTTGGTCTTCATGGTGCCGCTTGCTGGGTGGTGCTCCTTGCTTATTGGTGTTGCAGACTCTGGGACCTTTCAGAACAGGTGTATATATACTGAGATCATGTGACAGATCATGTGACACTTAGATTGCACACAGGTGGACTTTATTTAACTAATTATGTGACTTCTGAAGGTAATTGGTTGCACCAGATCTTATTTAGGGGCTTCATAGCTAAGGGGGTGAATACATATGCACGCACCACTTTTCCGTTATTTATTTTTTTAGAGTTTTTTGAAACAAGTTATTTTTTAAAATTTCACTTCACCAATTTTGACTATTTTGTGTATGTCCATTACATGAAATCCAAATAAAAATCCATTTAAATTACAGGTTGTAATGCAACAAAATAGGAAAAACGCCAAGGGGGATGAATACTTTTGCAAGGCACTGTAGAGAAGAAAGGATTACAGTAAATATTGATCATCAAAAACATATATGCTATATGCCTGCTTGGCTGATCATTGTACTAGATTGTACTAGATTGTACTGGATTGTAGTAGATTGTACTAGATTGTACGGGATTGTACTAAATTGTACTGGATTGTACTGGATTGTACTAGATTGTACTAGATTGTACTGGATTGTACTGGATTGTACTAAATTGTACTAGATTGTACTGGATTGTACTAGATTGTACTGGATTGTACATTATACTGTGCAACGTTATTGTAGCCTGGTCCCAGATCTGTTTGTGCTCTCATGTCAACTCCTGTATGGCATGGCAAGGAGTGACATGATGGCACAAACAGACTGGTGCCCAGGCTAACACCATTGTATTGTAAGTGAAATATCCGAACATCTAGGCTACAGTGTACGAGTTAGAATTTGCTGACCATGTCTTTTTCTCTCCCTGTGTCACACACCCCCCTGGACCACCTCCTGGGAAACTGTATCGCTGATATGTGGTGAGTACTTCATTTGTACTATTTCATCCGCTGGGATGTTGATGAGAGGAAAGATCCGCAGAAACGGACGCTTTGTTGTTGTCAGGTCATGCTACGATGCACATAATGTGTGTGTGTGTGTGTGGTCAGTGTATGTGTGTGTGCGTCTGTGTGTGTGTGTGTGTACAGTGTGTGTACAGTCTACCTCACTCAAGGTGTCTGTAGTTAGACCTCAGGGACTCAGTACATTATGAGGATTTCAGACACTGTTGTGTTGATTTCCACACTCAAATGTGTTGAGATCAACAGTCATTCCCTGGGAAGAATCAGATTCAGCTTTGAGTCATCTTTTGCCTTTTCCTTTTGCGACAAAGGCCTCACATTCCCCAACTCAAAATATAGCACTCTGATGTGTGTGTCTTGTCTGTTTATTTCCAATGGCCGAATCCAGGGCCGGACCACCACATCTGGGGCCCCGAGGCACCTTCCTCCAGGGTAGAGTCTTTTGTGAACTTTGATAAGGGAAAAAAAAAAATCAATGTCCCTCAGTGGGTCCTCTTCAGACAGACAGCTCTCCCAATGAATCACGAGGCAGACATGCCAGAACGTCGCAATTCAAAACCAAAGTTTGCAGGCAAAACCTTTGCAGTGAAGGTAGTTGATGCAAACTAGCCACTTGCAAAATGCACTAATTAAAATAACCTCCATTTTGCTAGCTACTATTTTGTATTTTTTTCAAGTGGATGAGGTAGTGATGTACAGATGTTGGATCTTGACTTCATCACTATTTTTTTCGCAAATCATTTTCCTGCTGCATCAGGAAATTCTAATTAGTCTTGTGAGTCCCTGAAAAAGAGCAGTTCTCTTTTTCTTTATGTGGGGGCAGTCGAGTCATTGGGATCAGGGCTTGCTATCAAAATAATTTTCTCGCTCGCTCAAACACTAGGCCCAGGTCCTAGTATTGCAACATTCAAATGTACAAAAATTTATCTGAAATGAATGCAGCCACACACATCAACAGCTGTAGTTTTATATAGCTTAATAACACAAGATAAATATTGGTATCCACTAGGCTAAGACATACAAGAGTGCCAAGTGTATCCTAATGTTAGAATTGAGTTCAATCGTGGCCTGGGGTGGTGTAGTGGTTAGGTCTGCTGGCAAATATGGACAGTCAAATATGGACAGTCAAATATGGACAGTCAAATGTGGACAGTCAAATGTGGACAGTCAAATGTGGACAGTCAAATATGGACAGTCAAATGTGGACAGTCAAATGTGGACAGTCAAATGTGGACAGTCAAATATGGACAGTCAAATGTGGACAGTCAAATATGGACAGTCAAATATGGACAGTCCAGGGATATTTGACCCCTGATCTTGATAAGAAATGACCATATCAGACACTTTTGGATAAATTAAATAGGAAACTAATAAAATAAAAACAATAGGGCTAAACCAACATTAGTTTCCATTTATGCAAAGTGTCGGATAAATCGCCACAGTAGATTTGCCGTGGTAAAATATGAAATACTTTATTTATATTGTACGGAATGCTTGTCAAATAGATAAATCGACCGTAGCCTGTTGAAAAAGGACTAAGTTGTTCCGATTACAATACCAACCAGAGGGCAAACATATCTTGAAAGACTTTGGTTGTAAGCAGGACTAAGGTAACACCGACATCGTCTTTTAGGGAGCGGTAATGAAGGGACCAATAATGGTCGCAATTGAGATCAGCTGTGCCGGTTAATTTAGCACGTATTGACGGTTTAACGAGACATCAACTTCACTGTGGGGATGGTGTTCTTGGGGTGATGAGGTGTTGGGTTTGCGCCAGACATAGCGTTTTTCTTGATGGCCAAAAAGCTCAATTTTAGTCTCATCTGACCAGAGTACCTTCTTCCATATGTTTGGGGAGTCTCCCACATGCCTTTTGGCGAACACCAAACGTGTTTGCTTATTTTTTTCTTTAAGCAATGGCTTTTTTCTGGCCACTCTTCCGTAAAGCCCAGCTCTGTGAAGTGTACGGCTTAAAGTGGTCCTATGGACAGATACTCCAATCTCCACTGTGGAGCTTTGCAGCTGTCCATGACATGAAATCCAAATAAAAATCCATTTAAATTACAGGTTGTAATGCAACAAAATAGGAAAAACGCCAAGGGGGATGAATACTTTTGCAAAGCACTGTACTCACTTTGTTAGGTCTGGAGTGCAAACGAGTCACCAGACATATTGGTACTTTGAGAAAGATTGAACTGAGAGTGTTAGAAGTGTGTGCAAATGTTTGTATGAGGTCTGACTCACAGTGTGACATTTTAGTGGTCTATATGTGGTAGGTAAAGTACGTAGTTGTGGTGTGTATCTGTCATACAGTCATTCTGAGGTGATAATGAACTGTCAGACCAGTATTCAGACCAGTCGTCAGACCAGTAGTCAGACCAGTATTCAGACCAGTAGTCAGACCAGTAGTTAGACCAGTCGTCAGAAAAATAATCGGACCAGTAGTCAGACCAGTAGTCAGAAAAATGATCAGACCAGTCGTCAGACCAGTAGTCAGACCAGTAGTCAGACCAGTATTCAGACCAGTCGTCAGACCAGTAGTCAGACCAGTATTCAGACCAGTAGTCAGACCAGTAGTCAGACCAGTAGTCAGACCAGTAGTTAGACCAGTATTCAGACCAGTATTCAGACCAGTAGTCAGACCAGTATTCAGACCAGTATTCAGACCAGTCGTCAGACCAGTAGTCAGACCAGTATTCAGACCAGTATTCAGACCAGTAGTCAGACCAGTAGTCAGACCAGTATTCAGACCAGTAGTCAGACCAGTAGTCAGACCAGTAGTCAGACCAGTATTCAGACCAGTATTCAGACCAGTAGTCAGACCAGTAGTCAGACCAGTAGTCAGACCAGTATTCAGACCAGTAGTTAAACTAGTATTCAGACCAGTAGTCAGACCAGTAGTTAGACCAGTATTCAGACCAGTATTCAGACCAGTAGTCAGACCAGTAGTCAGACCAGTAGTCAGACCAGTATTCAGACCAGTAGTTAAACTAGTATTCAGACCAGTAGTCAGACCAGTAGTTAGACCAGTATTCAGACCAGTATTCAGACCAGGAGGTGTGGAGGCCTAGTAGGAAGTGGTGATGTGAGTTGTCGTTATCTGTTCAGAACATACATTTCTGGGTCTGTCTCGTGACATCACAGCGTCAGGGGACACCCATAGAAATATACTCTCATCCTTCTTCTGTGGGGACACACAGCAATAGACACAACACTGACTCTCAGCTCCATTAATGGTGCAAAAATAGCAACAAAGTCTCCCTCTCTTACATTCAAAAAGCTTGCAGGCACAGCTATACGATACCTGCAAATGAGAATATGTTTTCGGTCAATTTAGCTGGTAAAATAAAGTTGACATGTCCATCCTTATATTGGCCATCCATTAATGGAAATATATGGGAAATGATTGACCAAGAAACACACAGACATGTAGCTCAACATTCAGACAGCAGGATGCAGCAGAGAGCCAGATAGGGAAAATGAACAGGTGGTCGCTGGCTCAGCCATGGGATTAACAACATGGAACCAACATCAACATGGAGACAGGCAGAGAGATGTATGAAAAAGATCATCCCAGGAGAGAGGAGCAGCGGTGTTCAAAAACCCCATAACACTCCTCCATCAAATACAAAGCAAAACACAGAGAAGATAACACATTCATCTGATCTCCAGGACCCAGTTTTTCAAAATGTATCTATCTGGATTTCAGCTATCGGATAGGATTAAATGCATAGAAATATAATACATAGAACTGGAGTTCCCATTCAAGTCAGTGATCCGTCTGTTCTATTCATTCTGTTTCTATGCATTTAATCCTATCCGAAATCCAGATAGATAACTTTAGAAGAACTAGGCCCAGGGAATCCTTATAACCCCAAATAAAGGATAGTAAATCCTAATCTCTGATTGGAGGTTTGATAGATAGGACTATCACCTTTCACACCATGTCTCTGGGATGGTGACACTGTTTTACAATTGCTATTACCGAGGAATGGTTTGGAGCGGGACAGACAGACAGACAGACAGACAGACAGACAGACAGACAGACAGACAGATAGACACAGAGGAGGTAAAAGTAGAGGACATTTAGGAACAACAAATTAAATCTTTCTGGCATCATTGTTTATATAGCGATATTTATAACACGTCTACAGCTGGTACAAACAGGAATCCCATATGTGGCTAAAGCCATTTGTGCACAATGATCCATGGATATACACTACATGGCCAAAAGTATGTGGACACCTGCTCGTCGAACATCTCATTCCAAAATCATGGGCATTAATATGGAGTTGGTCCCCCCCTTTGCTGCTATAACAGCCTCTACTCTTCTGGGAAGGCTTTCCACTAGATGTTGGAACATTGCTGCGGGTACTTGCTTCCATTCAGCCACAAGAGCATTAGTGAGGTCGGGCACTGATGTTGGGTGATTAGGCCATCTCAAAGGTGTTCGATGAGGTTGAGGACAGGGCTCTGTGTAGGCCAGTCAAGTTCTTCCACACCGATCTAAAAAAAATAACATTTCTGTATGGACCTCGCTTTGTGCACGGGGGCATTGTCATGCTGAAACAGGAAAGAGCCTTCCCCAAACTGTTGGCACAAAGTTGGAAGCACAGAATTGTCTAGAATGTCATTGTATGCTGTAACGTTAAGATTTCCCTTCACTGGAACTAAGGGGCCTAGACCGAACCATGAAAAACAGCCCCAGACCATTATTCCTCCTCCACCAAACTGTACAGTTGCCACTATGCATTCGGGCAGGTAGCGTTCTCCTGGCATCCGCCAAATACAGATTTGTCCATCGGACTGACAGATGGTGATGCGTGATTCATCACTCCAGAGAACGCGTTTCCACTGCTCCAGAGTCCAATGGCAGCGAGCTTTACACCACTCCAGCCGACGCTTGGGGAGCTTGCTGCTCGGCCACGGAAACCCATTTCATGAAGCTCCCAACGAACAATTATTGTGATGACGTTGCTTCCAGAGGCAGTTTGGAACTCGGTAGTGAGTGTTGCAACCGAGGACAGACGATTTTTATGCGCTACGCGCTTCAGCACTCGGCGGTCCCGTTCTGTGAGCTTGTGTGGCCTACCACTTCGCGGCTGAGCCGTTGTTGCTCCTGGACGTTTCCACTTCACAATAACAGCACTTACAGTTGACCGGGGCAGCTCTAGCAGGGCAGAAATTTGACAAACTGACTTGTTGGAAAGGTGGCATCCTATGACGGTGCCACGTTGAAAGTCACTGAGCTCTTCAGTATGGGCCATTCTACTGCCAATGTTTGTCTATGGAGATTGCATGGCTGTGTGCTCGATTTTATACACTTGGCTGAAATAGCCGAATCCACTAATTTGAAGGCGTGTCCACATTCTCTTGGCAATGAAGTGCAATTTACTAAATTAGGTAGAGCCTATACACATTACCACACCATTCAATATTCATTTGATTATGGACATGAATACTCGCAAGCCCACACGTGCACAGTTTGCACACACACACAAACACACACACACAAACAAACACACACAAACAAACACACACACACAAACAAACACACACAAACAAACACACAAACAAACACACACACAAACACACACACAAACAAACACACACAAACAAACAAACACAAGCAAACACACACACACAAACACAAACAAACAAACACAAACACACACACAAACACACACAAACAAACAAACAAACAAACAAACAAACACACACACATGAACACACACACACAACAAACACAAACAAACACACACACACAAACAAACACAAGCAAACACACACACACAAACACAAACACAAACAAACAAACACAAACACACACACAAACAAACACTCACAAACACACAAACACAAACAAACACACAAAAACAAACACAAACACAAACACACACACAAACACACACACAAACACAAACAAACACACACACACAAACACACAAACAAACACAAAAAAACACAAACAAACACACACACACACAAACAAAAACAAACACACACACACAAACACACACACACACAAACACAAACAAACAAACACACACACACAAACACACAAACAAACACAAACACACAAACAGTTTCTGCAGTCATGCCTATCAGCGTGAGGATACAAAAGCTAAATGAAATCAGGATGCACACTATATTTCCTATTTCACCTGTATCTGTATCACCACCATCAAAACCTCTCTACAATGGAGTCTAGACAAAATACCTAAAGACTGTTATGAAGGAAAGATAAAGAAAAAGTCAAGAAAAAGTCAAGAAAAGGCCCAACAGAGTTGTGGAGTAGTTAATGTGCTTACAGAAGAGGGGGCATTAGCGCCTCCTGAGGAGAGGAGAGGAGAGGAGAGGAGAGGAGAGGAGAGGAGAGGAGAGGAGAGGAGAGGAGAGGAGAGGAGAGGAGAGGAGAGGAGAGGAGAGGAGAGGAGAGGAGTCAGGAGAGGAGAGGAGAGGAGAGGAGAGGAGAGTAGAGGAGTCAGGAGAGGAGAGGAGAGGAGGAGAGGAGAGGAGAGGAGAGGAGAGGAGAGGAGAGGAGAGGAGAGGAGAGGAGAGGAGAAGAGAGGAGTCAGGAGAGGAGAGGAGTCAGGAGAGGAGAGGAGAGGAGACATACTAATTAGAAGAGGCTGAAGGGTTGCACTGATCCCCTCCATCCGCAATCCCATCCTCACACTACCATTATAAAACTGGTTGTTTTGATCCTGGATGCTGATTGGACAAGCAGCATTCCAAGCCACGCTGTATTGTCCGTCACTGACACACCTGTGCCTGTTAACAGTTCCATCTGAAAATGATCACTGCTCCTCCATAAGAATATCATGTTCGTGTAGCTGTCCCAATCATCTCAACTCTCACATTATTTCCCCTTGCTTCCAGCCTTGCATTTAGTTTGGTACAGCGGGGGGGTTAGTAACAGTGTTTCACTTTAGAATTTCGATCTCTGTACCATACATAGAGAGTGAACGGTGCCCAGATGAGACGAGACAACTTTTTTTCTGAGCCAGGCGAAATCACGCATCGACTTCATTATCGTGGACATATCCCAGTAAATGCCAATAGAAAAAAAATAAGCTCTAAAAAATGAAAATGCAGCTCATTCCAAGGTTAACGTTTGACGTGACTGAGTTAGCTGAAGTTGGAAGAATTCAATTCTATTAATTTACTTTTCAAAATAAAGTTTTAATGAAAATATGTCATTCATTGTCATTTTAATATGTTGGTAACAGTTTAATATAAGCAATAAGGCACGCAAAGGCAGGGTTATATCATGAATACAGTCACAGGTAAATGTGTTGACTGGGTTGAACAATGCCATTTACCTGTGACTGTATTCATGATACAGCACTTTCTCGCATGCCTTGTTGCTTAATTAAAACACTACTGAATAGTATGAGGTCATGTGTTGGGGTACCATAGAGGTGAGAGGTCATGTGTTGGGGTACCATAGAGGTGAGAGGTCATGTGTTGGGGTACCATAGAGGTGAGAGGTCATGTGTTGGGGTACCATAGAGGTGAGAGGTCATGTGTTGGGGTACCATAGAGGTGAGAGGTCATGTGTTGGGGTACCATAGAGGTGAGAGGTCATGTGTTGGGGTACCATAGAGGTGAGAGGTCATGTGTTGGGGTACCATAGAGGTGAGAGGTCATGGGTTGGGGTACCATAGAGGTGAGAGGTCATGTGTTGGGGTACCATAGAGGTGAGAGGTCATGTGTTGGGGTACCATAGAGGTGAGAGGTCATGTGTTGGGGTACCATAGAGGTGACTGATTGCACCCCCGTGTTGCAATATTGTTTGAGGTTCAAAAGTCAGGGTGGTACGGTGGGTATTGTATTGGCAGGGTATTACGGTGGGTATTGTATTGTATTGGCAGGGTGGTATGTGGGTATTGTATTGTATTGGCAGGGTGGTACGGTGGGTATCGTATTGTATTGTATTGGCAGGGTGGTAGGGTGGGTATTGTATTGTATTGGCAGGGTGGTAGGGTGGGTATTGTATCGTATTGTATTGGCAGGGTGGTAGGGTGGGTATTGTATCGTATTGTATTGGCAGGGTGGTACAGTGGGTATTGTATTGTATTGTCAGGGTGGTAGGGTGGGTATTGTATCGTATTGTATTGGCAGGGTATTACGGTGGGTATTGTATTGTATTGGCAGGGTGGTATGTGGGTATTGTATTGTATTGGCAGGGTGGTAGGGTGGGTATTGTATCGTATTGTATTGGCAGGGTGGTAGGGTGGGTATTGTATTGTATTGGTGTAGCCGGCGCGGTCTGCTCGTTGCCGACTACTGCGTTGTGTTCCGGTGCACTGAAGACAAGACACTGGCGTACTTGAAGGCACTTTATTGTGTACAACTCTCTCAATCTGTTCAACATCAAAGAGAGAAAATGTTCAAAACTCTACCCTCGACCAGAATCCGCCTTTCCCAGCCGAGTACAATGCAGACTCAATATAATCACATTCAAAAATACAAGGAATAAAATACAACATCATTGGAAAATAAACATTGCATCTGGTGTATATCTTATGTATGTGTCATATTCATGTTATCTCTGCCAAAAACTCTGAGCTTTTAGCCTTTACATAATACTGTGCAACATGACATAAACCATCTTTCAAATAGGTAATACATACAGTAATATGCACGAAGCAACATGTAATCCTTCACATTTGAGCTTTTCAGTGCCATTAAACACTAATCAATACATGAAAACATTTTAAATGAACACATTTTTAACCTGATATAGGGAATACATACCTGTTCAACATCAAAGAGAGAAAATGTTCAAAACTCTACCCTCGACCAGAATCCGCCTAACATAAAAAGAACAACGTGAGCTTCGTCACAAGAGGATAGAATGATGATTGCTAACTTACAGCTAAACAGAACACGAGGTTAGCTAAGTTAGCAATTTCTCAACTCTCAAAAATGTCTAAATTCACGACACAGCTTGATTAAATGTACGTACACTCATCATATAATATACATACAAGTTACTATGTGCACTGAAACGTTTTAGTTTTAACAGGTATATCAAGTTTATATCACGCCGAAGTGAACACATACCTTTCCCAGCCGAGTACAATGCAGACTGAGAAAAGCATGACATCCCTCCGCATATAACCAAACCAACACTAGAGGGCGCACTTACACAATTAAACTCTCCCAATATCTGTAAACTACACAAAATGCTGAACAATACAATATTTTGGTGAAATCAACTCACAAAATAAAATAAAAATAGAAAATGAACGGTTGCAAAAATCTGTAATTCTTTGACCTGTTACATTCACCCCTCTTTAATTTCACCAAAATCCTTCACACTTCGAGGGTGGAAAATAACCAAAAACATATAGAATAAAACTCTTGTCCACTTGGTCCAAGATAGCCCTGGGACTCCATTTCCCATATACAGCGTATAAAGCTACTTACAAAGTAAGTTAAAAGAAAACAGCAGTTGATCAGGCTACTGCCCCTTCTAGTGAATATGATGCCTTATACATCATATGAAATCTTGGAATACTTTCCCTCCATTATGAACATCTCATGACCCAGGTCATACTACTGGTAATAAAGAAAAATATCTCAATCCCAAAAATGTATCTAAAATAAAGAACGGAAAGACAGTGACCTTCTGACTCCTGTAACAAAACCCTTGGTGAGTGGTTTTTGCACCATGTTCTCTATCAAGCGATCGACTGCCTTAACAACCCTGCCAGTACGTGTTCTGACAACCTGACTTTCAAACCCTTGTACTTGAGGGGGTATCTGACTATCAATCAGTGTAACAGGTGAGTTGACGTCCGAAGACCCTGTCTCATCTAAGTCAGGAACATCAATTGGGGCAACAGAGTCAGTGTCAGTCATGTGCAAATCAGGGGGGTCACTGGAATCCGACAAGTCTCTCACAGGTGAGTATTCATTTTCCCCTTGGCCTCTGACCTCTTTAGACTGGGCTCTCGTGGGTGTCAGTTGAACAGACTTCCTGGACAGAGAGTGGGGCGTCTCATTCTCCATCTCAGACTCATCAGCTTCTCCAATAGACTCAGAGTCAGAGGATGCGTTTAACCACGAACATGTACGGTCCTCAGAAGCATCTACTGCTAGGCCACTCAAAGCATCAACAGAAGGAGGCTGAAACTCACTGGCCACATCCGAGGCAGCTCCATTCGTCTCTTCATCGCTTAGTTCTGGCATGGGCAAGAAGCTCACGTCCAACATCAAATTCCGATGAACAACTTTTGTTTTCCCACTTTCGTCTCTGACTTTGTAAACGTGAGTCTGAGGGTTCCGGTCTATGATGGTATACATAGTGGCTTCCCACTTATCTGCTAACTTCCTCTTCCCTCTCTCTGCTTTATTAGCTAACAAAACTCGGTCGCCAACGTTCAAGTGGGTTCCATGAACTCTCTTGTTGTAGCCATCAGCTTGATGTTGCTGTCCTTTCCTCGCATGCTGCTGAGCTATGTCGGCAGCCACATGGAGGTTCGCCATCAGTTTCTCTGCATAGGTCTTATAATTCACCACGACTGGATCCCTCAAGACTTGTTTGAAGACCATGTCTACTGGGAGTCTGGGCACTCGACCATACATCAAATAGAATGGAGGATATCCAGTTGTTTCATGAGTGGTGGCATTATACGCAAAAGTCAAAGTCTGTATCTGTTGGGCCCAGTGTTGCTTAGCTGTCAGGGTAGGGCACGCAACATACTGCCAAGTGTCCTATTGAACCTTTCGGTTTGCCCATTTCCCATGGGATGGTATGCTGTTGTGTGTGTTTTCTTAATCCCTGTGAGGCTGAGGAGTTCAGCTATGAGTTTGCTTTCAAAATTGGCCCCTTGATCAGAATGTATTCGCTCTGGGAAACCATAGATGCAGAATACGTTATCCCATAACTTCTTCGCTATTTGCTTTGCAGTTTGGTTTACGCAGGGAAAGGCATGAGCCAATTTTGTAAAGTGGTCTGTTATGACTAACACATCGACAGATCTTTGCTTAGAGTCCTCAGCACTCCAAAAATCAATGCACACCAGCTCCATGGGTGCCGAAGTGCGAATGCTCTCCAAGGGAGCTCGGGCAGCTGGTTCAGGGGTCTTTGCAAGGATACAGCGTTGGCAGCATTTCACATATTCCTTGATGTCTCTTCCCATTTGCGGCCAGAAGAAACGCTGTCGGGCGAGGTGTGCTGTTCTAGCCTGCCCTTGATGCCCAGCGAAGTCATGCACACCAGCGAGAGCTTTGGCCTTCAAGCTAGCAGGCAGCACAAACTGATACCTCTTCTCTCTGCTTAATGGGTCTTTGGTTACCCTATATAGGACTCCGTCCTGGACTTTTAGATGATGCCACTGCTTGCACAGTGTCTGGGTCGTAAGAGCTAACCTCCTCCTCCCTCGCCTAGGTGGTGGCTCACCCCTCTGAATGAGTGGCAGGACTTCCCTGATAACTGGATCTATTTCCTGGCTGTGCCTCAGCTCGCCCGATGGAGAGGGCTGGAAGTGTGTCTTGTTCTGAGGGCACCGCCTGGGGAAGAACATTGAGAAACTGTGTTGCTCTTATCTCTGCTCCCCTTTCCCACTCTACATGAGCTTCACAAGCAGATTTCACATGAGAGGGTTCTTGACTGCCGGCCAGCCTGTCTTGAGTGGGGTCCATAGTTACACAGCACCCTGCATCAAGTGCCTGGAGACACTGGGTCTTACTCCGGAAGAGATCTTGGACTTTCTCCTCTTTGGTTCCCTCCGCCTCGGCCAAAAGACTTCCATAGGGCTCACTGATCAACCTTTGGCTCACTGATTTAGCAAACGGATCTCTACTCAGGGCATCTGCCACAATGTTCTTTACCCCAGGAATGTGTTTGATACTGAAGGTGTAGGGGGAAAGCTTTGCCACCCACCTCTGTTCGCAAGCGTCAAGTTTTGGTTTGGTCATTATATAGGTCAAAGGATTATTGTCGGTCCACACTGTAAAAGTGTGGCCTTTCAACCAGTGGCTGAATTTTTCACAAACACTCCATTTGAGCGCCAAGAACTCCAGTCGGTGAGCAGGATACCTCTTTTGTGAGCCAGTGAGGGTCTTGCTGGCAAAGGCGATCGGGCGTGCCTTCGTTTCTCCTTCTGGTATCTGGGACAGAACTGCCCCAAGGCCATCAAGAGACGCATCAATGGACAAAACCAAGGGCTTAGTAAAGTCTGGATGGCTAAGGACCACACAATTCAGGAGCTTCTCCTTAAGGCCGGCGAAAGCGGAATCGCAGTCAAGGGTCCAATCCGCAGGTTTGAGCTTTCTGTAGACTCCCGCATTCTGACTGTACTTCCCGGCCTTTCCTCTCCGTTTCTGGCCAGCTGTGAGAGCAAACAGGGGTTTTGCGATGGAGGAGCAATTTGGTATGTAGTGTTGGTAATAAAATACCATCCCCAGGAACGACTTCACTCTGCGAACTGAAGGAGTGCAGCCATCATCTTCCATCAAGTCCCTCTTTGACATTTTGGTGATGACCTCGACCTTCTCTGGGTCAACAGCAACACCGTCACTGTCAACGATGTGTCCAAGAAACTTCACAGATCTCCGCAACAGATGGCATTTTTTTGGACTCAACTTTAGATTGTGCTCCCGTAGCCTCTGGAAAACAACCTCTAATCTGCTGAGGGCCTGCTGTTCATTGGGGGCAAATATCAAGAGATCATCTAGGTAGCACAAGAGACTGCTGAAGTTAAGATCGCCAAAGATACTCATCATCATCCTCATGAAGGACGCTGGACTGTTACAAAGCCCCTGTGGCATTCTGTTATACTCGTGCAGGCCTAATGGTGTTGTGAAGGCGGTATACTTTTTGTCCTCCTCATGCATGGGCAAGTTATAAAATCCAGACGTGAGGTCCATGGTGCTGAAGACAGCATTACCGCCAAGGGCAGCCAAGCAGTCCGATTGATGGGGCAAAGGATGAGCATCCTTGATAGTTCTTGCATTCAGCCATCGAAAGTCTGTGCATATCCGGAGGTCGCCATTTTCTTCCAAACCATCACGAGTGGAGAAGCATATTCACTCATTGATTTCCGTATGATTTCCTGTTCCTCCATCTCGGTGAGAACTTGGCGCAGCTTTTGATAGTGGGCTGGCGGCACTCTGCGATATGGAAGACGGAAGGGACGGTCGTCAGTGAGGCGGATCCTATGGGCAAAGCCCTTGGCTTCTCCACAGTCAAGATTATGCTTTGAAAATATATCCTGATATTTCTCCAGCAATGTCACAAGTTGGAGCTTGGTGGAGGGGCTCGCTTCACAATGATCAATGTCGACATTTCCTAGACCAGACTTCTGCAGTCTGTCTTTCAGGTCACCGTTGTCGTCCTGTTTCACATGAGTCACTCCAACAGAGCCAGCATCACTCTGACAGGAACCCTGGAACAGTGTGAGATCTTCAGCTGCAACACAAGTAGAGACGTCCGCAAGCTTGCTGTTCCTTTTCAGTGTGAGTGGTTTGTCTGAGATATTAGTGACTTTCATGGGAGTCCAGCCATCTCCCCATAACGGTGTTACCACTCTCCCCACCATAATGCCCCGAGGCACACACCTGGAGGTTGTAGGCTCCACCATAACTGTACTCCCAGGTGACTTGGGTATATTACTTGGCAGTCTTCCCCACAGCAGGTACTCTTGTTTGGGAAGGAGAGTCACCGCCTGAGTTAGCTTCACTGTCCCTACTTTTCCTGGGACATCTTCACCCCTCCATCTTGTGAGACTGGTCATCATTTCTAGAAACTGTTCGCCATCTGGAGACCCTTTTGTGTTGCTCGAGATAAGTGTCCAATAACTGTTCTCGTTTTCAGCTGATGCAGTACACGTTTCAACATGTTGGTGCCTACTATTATGTCGTCTTTCTGACCAGTGATCACCAGAACTGGGACCATGCACTTTACCCCATACAGACTTAGTTCCATGTCATACATGCACTTGGGGCGCACTTGTACTCCTCCACAGCCAACAAGGATGATATGCTGTGAGAGTTCTTGATGTGGGGTCAAGACGCTATCCGATAGTAGTCTCTGCTCTGCCTCTTCACTTATCGTGCAGGCCATTGAGCCTGTATCGAGGAGCCCTTGCAACTGAGCACAGCCATTAACTGTCACCGGTGCGTGAAATAACTCACTGAACGTCTCAACTCTGTGAATATTCTGAACAATTACCGTGCAATTATCAGACATTGCTTTACAGACATTGACATACATCTCCTTCAATTCTTCACTTTCTTCAAGGGTTGAATCTTCAACGCTCACACATCCCCTTTCCGTATGTGAGCTATCTAGTTTAAACTGGCTCCAACTTGCTCAGAGTTAGGTGGTGTGTGCGCTAACTGTGGCTGAGCGTTAATTCTTGGCCGGCGCTGTTGGCATTCTCTCTTCCAGTGGCCGGGCTTGTAACAGCCCATACAGAGGTTCGCCTGTCTACAGTGTGCAGTAGTTGAATGTTCGGCAGACTGACAGACTTTACATCTACTCTGAACAATGGCTGCTGGCCCCCTGCTTGGTGGCACGACTGCTGTTGTGTGTGCCGTCTGCTCTAGCACACGGTCCAGCAAGCCAATGAGAGACTGCATGCAGATGCTCTCTGTCTGAGGAGAGGATGGAAGCCCCATTGCCTTTGGGTAACCAGTAAGGTCTGTTGGGTTTTCAGCAGCGACTGTCTCTGTGGTTAATGCCTGAGCATGTGCACCAATGTTCTTTGGCCGATAAGATTTGGCTTGACACATTGTTCTAGCCTCTCTCTGATGTTCAACGAGGTGTTCATGAATCTCATTTGCTGTCCACTTTTCAGCTGTTTTGCACTTTAGGACACTTGCAAGAGCGGGGTCGGGACAGTGTTTCACCAGCATCATTGTGACTTCGTGAGAGGGGTCCTCAATGTTTCGCCCCTGCCTTCTCAGACACTCATCTGCGACATCCACAGCCTTGTTCAAGCGTATCCAATAGTCCATGGGACTTTCTCCAGCCAGAGGAAGTGTGTTATAGAAATCTGCTAAAGGCATAGAGGAGTAGGTTAACTCACTGAAATGTTGTTTCAGAATATCAAAGACGAGCTTGGAGTTCTCAGCTGGCTGCAGCGATGGCATACTGCGCAGGGTAACTTTAACAATGTCTCTAGCCTTTCCCATTAGTCTTGACATTATCTCCTGGGAGTGCTCTTGCGGTGTACACCCCTCTTATTCAGGTAAACGCTCATAATCTCTTCCCACTCATGCACTGTGTGTTTGTCTGTTCCATCACCCCTGAAGTACGGCGGCTCTTTGACATCTGTCTTCATGACTAACTTTACTCCTGTCATGTTCAAATCAGACTGTCCATATCCTAAGTTCAGGCTAGGCGTAGGAGTGGTTTGGTTATCTGCACTACCAACAGATCTCTGTAATTGGCTAGCAATGTTCTCTCCTATTTCATGAGCTAACTGTGTGATGAGACTCCCTAGGTCTGCAGAACTCACATGTGAACTAGACACTGGCTGACGTGGAGAATGTTCATCTGTTTGGGTGTGAGTGTATGAAAATGCAGGACAGCCCACTGAACTAACGCTGCTTGCAATGTCTGGAGCATCTCCTAAGCTACACATGTGTGGTGCGGGGGAATATTCATCAGTGCGTAAGCGTGTGGACGAGAGTACAGGTCTGCCTAGTATACCAGCACCCCTAACCGGCGTGCTCTCCACCATACTCATAAACCTGCCCCTCCCCAGGCTTACCCCTGCAGCATCTCCAACACTAAATGGTGTCTGCGCATCCTTGCCATCAGCCATTTTTATTTTATTTTTTTTTAAATAGAAAGTTGTAATAGACTATGGTAATGATATGTGAATCACCAGAACATGTGAATATGAAAAAAAAATTGTACAATGATAGAAGTAGCTGAGGTAAGCAATTAAGAGCTACAATTTACACATTAATGTTTGCCCTTATACTTGTAACATTCCGAAGAGGTTCCTACTCGTCACAGCAACCACCGGCGATCACCCTGGCGATGATCTGAAGCGAAGATAATCCGGGTCACGGCACCAATGTAGCCGGCGCGGTCTGCTCGTTGCCGACTACTGCGTTGTGTTCCGGTGCACTGAAGACAAGACACTGGCGTACTTGAAGGCACTTTATTGTGTACAACTCTCTCAATCTGTTCAACATCAAAGAGAGAAAATGTTCAAAACTCTACCCTCGACCAGAATCCGCCTTTCCCAGCCGAGTACAATGCAGACTCAATATAATCACATTCAAAAATACAAGGAATAAAATACAACATCATTGGAAAATAAACATTGCATCTGGTGTATATCTTATGTATGTGTCATATTCATGTTATCTCTGCCAAAAACTCTGAGCTTTTAGCCTTTACATAATACTGTGCAACATGACATAAACCATCTTTCAAATAGGTAATACATACAGTAATATGCACGAAGCAACATGTAATCCTTCACATTTGAGCTTTTCAGTGCCATTAAACACTAATCAATACATGAAAACATTTTAAATGAACACATTTTTAACCTGATATAGGGAATACATACCTGTTCAACATCAAAGAGAGAAAATGTTCAAAACTCTACCCTCGACCAGAATCCGCCTAACATAAAAAGAACAACGTGAGCTTCGTCACAAGAGGATAGAATGATGATTGCTAACTTACAGCTAAACAGAACACGAGGTTAGCTAAGTTAGCAATTTCTCAACTCTCAAAAATGTCTAAATTCACGACACAGCTTGATTAAATGTACGTACACTCATCATATAATATACATACAAGTTACTATGTGCACTGAAACGTTTTAGTTTTAACAGGTATATCAAGTTTATATCACGCCGAAGTGAACACATACCTTTCCCAGCCAAGTACAATGCAGACTGAGAAAAGCATGACATCCCTCCGCATATAACCAAACCAACACTAGAGGGCGCACTTACACAATTAAACTCTCCCAATATCTGTAAACTACACAAAATGCTGAACAATACAATATTTTGGTGAAATCAACTCACAAAATAAAATAAAAAATAGAAAATGAACGGTTGCAAAAATCTGTAATTCTTTGACCTGTTACATTGGCAGGGTGGTACAGTGGGTATTGTATTGTATTGGCAGGGTGGTACGTGGGTATTGTATTGTATTGGCAGGGTGGTAGGGTGGGTTTTGCATTATATTGTCAGGGTGGTACGGTGGGTATTGTATTGGTGGTAATAGTGGAAGTGGGTAGAGATAATTAAAGACCACATGCTCAGCTGGAGGGACAATCACAGATGTCAATGGAGGTGGGAGGGAGATGAGAGGAGGTTGGAGGGAGATGAGAGGAGATTGGAGGGAGATGAGAGGAGGTTGGAGGGAGAGGAGAGGAGGGTGAGGAGAAGAGGTTGGAGGGAGAGGAGATGAGGGTGAGGACAGGAGCGAGGGAGGGAGCGAGAGGAGAGGAGGGTGAGGAGAGGAGGTTGGAGGGAGAGGAGAGGAGAGGAGGGAGATGAGAGGAGGTTGGAGGGAGAGGAGAGGAGAGGAGGGTGAGGAGAGGAGGTTGGAGGGAGATGAGAGGAGGGAGATGAGAGGAGGTTGGAGGGAGAGGAGAAGAGAGGAGGGTGAGGAGAGGAGCGAGAGAGGGAGGGTGAGGAGAGGAGCGAGGGAGGGAGCGAGAGGAGAGGAGGGTGAGGAGAGGAGAAGAGGAGGGAGGGAGGTGGGAGTTAGAAGAGTGAGAGGAGTGGGGAACGTTCTAGAAGAGGTGGTGACGACGCAAGATTGTGTGTGTGTGTGATAGAGAGAGAGAAAGAGAGAGAGAAAGAGAGAGAGAAAGTGTGTGTGTGTTTGTGTGTGTGTGTGTGTGTGCCTGTGTCAGTGTGTGTGTGTGTGTGTCTGTGTGTGTGTGTGTGTGTGTGTGCCTGTGTCAGTGTGTGTGTCAGTGTGTGTGTCAGTGTGTGTGTGTGTGTCAGTGTGTGTGTCAGTGTGTGTGCGTGTGTGTGTGTGTGTGTGTGTGTGTATGTGTGTGTGTGTGTGTGTGTGTGTGTGTGTGTGTGTGTGTGTGTGTGTGTGTGTCAGTGTGTGTGTCAGTGTGTGTGTCAGTGTGTGTGTGCGTGTGTGTGTGTGTGTGTGTGTGCGTGTGTATGTGTGTGTGTCAGTGTGTGTGTGTGTGTGTGTGTGTGTGTGTGTGTGTGTGTGTGTGTGTGTGTGTGTGTCGTGTGTATGTGTGTGTGTCAGTGTGTGTGTGTGTGTGTGTGTGTGTGTGTGTGTGTGTGTATGTGTGTGTGTCAGTGTGTGTGTGTGTGTGTGTGTGTGTGTGTGTGTGTGTGTGTGTGTGTGTGTGTCAGTGTGTGTGTCAGTGTGTGTGCGTGTGTATGTGTGTGTGTCAGTGTGTGTGTGTGTGTGTGCCTGCCTTCTGCTCCCCCTGCTCCCCTCCTCTCTGGGGACCCCATCTGGTGGCTGCTGTCATTTCACATCATCTGGCCCGCTGCTCCTTACATTAGAAATGGGGGGGTGTAACATCGTGAGGCTTGACAAGATAGTCAAGTGACCACTCTTACAATGGAAATATGTGTGCTCAAATATGGAAGGCAGGCGGGAGGAGGCCAGATCAGGTGGGACCATTCTAGCCAATGAGAGGGCAGATACGCGTGTGAACAACAGGCCATAGAGATGGATAGAGGATGCATCATTGTATCTGTGCCATTATAGCGTCTATGACAGCATGGGCAGCGCCATTGAGTCTATCTCCGTTTTAAAGTAGTCGATTTTCTTGGTTTTCATTGGCTAATTGTTCCCAACTCATAGAAATCCCCACCCAGTTTGACTACTTTAAAATAGTGGAAGCCCTCAATGGCAATTTCCATGGTTACACGGATTATACCTATGACAAGTCCTCCATCTATCTCTATGACAACAGGCACAACTCCAATATAAAGGTGTTTTTTTTTCAAAGTTGCCGAAATGCCACCTGCTTCCACTTAGGCTATATCAATCAGTGCATTCATAACAACCTAGCCATTACGAAACTTATATTGATCAAATAAGCTTCATGTAGCAAACGAGCAATTACATTTTTGGTTGACCAAATTCGACAATGTCATTGACCTCCTCCATACAAAAAAAATTCCACATATTGGGGGTTTATTTTTCGTGGACAGATTTTGGGTGGAGTAGAACCTCTCGCTTCATGCTTCCTCTCTGAGAAAACACATGGGTCGGTGTCACTGTCTGTCTGCCTAGTGTTTTGGAAGAGTAGGGCGACGTTGCCCCTAGACGCTGATCTTGAGCCAGTTTAGTATTTTCCCCACTAATGGTTAAGGGTAGAATTGCGGGAGGGGGGGCTGATCCTACTGTAGATCTGTACATTGGGGAAACTTTACTCCGGAGCGTGTTTTGGAGAAAGTGAGTGTCTAGGTTGTATGAGTTTTCCATCATATATCACAGTAGCGCACAATGAGGACTGCTGATCGGACAGAAATTCAACCATAGGAGCCTAGCCTAGTGGCTATTCTGTTTCCACCGAATATTCCCCAGAGTGCTTGGCTAAAAGTGGCACATATGTCAGGTACAACCGCACAGCGCCCTCAGAGACCGAATCCCGACCGATATCCGTGCGCAAATCTCCTCACCGACGTTAGGCTGGTAGTTATTTATTTGAGGGACTTCAGTGCATGTACGCTATTCCTCCATGGAATGTATCTCTATCAATACGAAGCTTTTATTCCAGACGGTTTGTATAAAATGTAGACTTGCACTATACACACATGTGTTCGGTGATTTAGCTTGAGCAAACCCTCCACCTGAGTGAGAATGCCTTTTTTTTGTGTTAAATGTTATTCATTATTAATTACATGTGATGGCTGAAATGAGAAAGAAGGGTCTGGGAGAGACTTGGATTCAGTCACCTGATTCACCACATGAATGTAGGTCTAAAGGTGGAAAAGTCCGTTGTTGAGTGAATGGAACGCGTTTTATTCTATTCGAATGTGAGCTCTGTTCTGTGAGCATAGGTGTGGTTTCTCGAGCTGTTCCGACCTGCTCTATAGACACCTCACGGTGTAGATGCTCCAGGGTTGGGGGCCTTGAACAATCCCTCTTTTAGCAACCATGTTATGAAAATGTACCTCTCTCACATTGCATTTATTCAGGCTAATTCCCTAGAACTGTATACAATCGATTTTAAATAATGTACGCTGTAGGCCGCGTGCTTTCTTTACTACCAATGTAGGGCTTTGTTTTTTTGTCTATTTATATAATCTGCTAAATTTATTCCAGGAAATACATACATTGATTTTCTTTGCAAATGAACACATCTTCTGTGTCCTTGGTTAAGATGGTGCTGCGTTGGCGCTTGCCATTGAACACCAGCCACGAACTAGCCTGATTGGATTCGGCTGGTCCCTGCCGGTTGCCCATTGGCCACTGCAATAAATACGCTTATCTCATTGCATACGAAGCGCTTTCCTTTTTACTAGAACCTAAACACATTTTAAAAACATAGCCCGGATAATAACACACATGGAATTGCCACTCTTTTTATCCAATGTGCGAAAGGAATAGACAACCAACCGTCTATATTCATTGAAGAGTATTTGTTTATTTTCATGAAATAGAGATAAAAAGGTAAGTGCAATGTGAAACCTTGAACACTAACAATGGATTATTTATTGTGTGATGCGATGCACGCGAGGAAATAAATATGTTGACATATTTTTTCACATTCGGCGCCATTTTCAGACAGACCCTTTAAACACCCGCCGTCCGCCTATTCTCGACAAGTCTCGAACGCTCGGATTTATTTGATAAAAGAACGTTGCATTCTAACCGATACATGATTTGTTTACACGTTTCATTGATCGAAGGCGTGAGAATAGAAGTCATTTGTGCGCCACACAATAAAGATATTTATAGAAAAATCTAGAATAAGGCTGCTGATTTGAGGGTAGGCATTGTGGTCGGCGTGGCAGAGTTCATAAATAGGAAACAGTGAAACAAATATGTAACATTTCAACTGATTCACAAATATCGGAAAATAATACAAATGTATGGTTGGGAATTTGGGATAAGGGAAATGCGACTGAATAGCAATCCAATCAGATCAAAGAACGATGAGTGGACCTCCGCAATAGGACTACATTGTAGTCAATGTCAAAAGATTCAAGACACTTTGTGCGTAGATAAAGATATTCTCAGGTTCATATGACATTATTTATGTAATCAAAGGTTCAAAACTATCAAAGATGTTATTGATAGGCTAATAATTATAGGCTCGATTAAACACAGACAATTTTATCACCTACTTTCTTTCATTTTTTCCCCTTTTATCTTCCAACTCTCTTTTGATAACATTTCACTGAGGCTTTGTATAGCTTTCAAAGACTTATTTAATTATCCCGCATTGAAAAACCCTGTCTCCTCTGTGATAACATCCTTTATTAAGGATTTATTACAATGGCACACCTGCATAGGGAGGTTCACATGAGATCATAACAGAGAAGTTGTCTGATTTATCATCACACAAATCCTAGTCTACCTGTATTCAAAGGAACACTACAACACACCACTTCACTAGTAGCCTACCTTCCCCAGAGACATGAGAGATGTCCTCTATCAAGTGAAGTCTGCTAATATTTTCCCACAATTTCATTTGTCTGCACTGTACAATTAAATCACTTGGAACATAATTTAGCAATAGCATAAGTAGTATTCTCTTATAGGAAACACTACAGCTTTCTGGGGTGTGAGTGACATAAGGACACACTCCAGTGTAGCTAATTTGAGAGAGAGAGAGAGAGAGATAGAGAGAGAGAGAGAGAGAGAGGGGGGTTGCCAGGACCAGCTATGTGTAGCTACATTTACATTTTTTACATTTACATCATTTGGCAGACGCTCTTATCCAGAGCGACTTACAAATTGGTGCATTCAACTTATGATAGCCAGTGGGACAACCACTTTTTTCCCCTTATTTTTTTATGGGGGGGGGGTAGAAGGATTACTTTATACTATTCCAGGTATTCCTTAAAGAGGTAGGGTTTCAAGTGTCTCCGGAAGGTGGTCAGTGACTCCGCTGTCCTGGCGTCGTGGGGGAGCTTGTTCCACCATTGGGGTGCCAGAGCAGCAAATAGCCGTTTGGGTGTAGGGTCTGGGAGAGAGAGAGAAAGAGGGTTGCCAGGACCAGCTATGTGTAGCTACTGGGAGAGAGAGAGAAAGAGGGTTGCCAGGACCAGCTATGTGTAGCTACTGGGAGAGAGAGAGAGATGGTTGCCAGGACCAGCTATGTGTAGCTACTGGGAGAGAGAGAGAAAGAGGGTTGCCAGGACCAGCTATGTGTAGCTACTGGGAGAGAGAGAGAGAGGTTGCCAGGACCAGCTATGTGTAGCTACTGGGAGAGAGAGAGAAAGAGGGTTGCCAGGACCAGCTATGTGTAGCTACTGGGAGAGAGAGAGAAAGAGGGTTGCCAGGACCAGCTATGTGTAGCTACTGGGAGAGAGAGAGAAAGAGGGTTGCCAGGACCAGCTATGTGTAGCTACTGGGAGAGAGAGAGAGATGGTTGCCAGGACCAGCTATGTGTAGCTACTGGGAGAGAGAGAGAGAGGGTTGCCAGGACCAGCTATGTGTAGCTACTGGGAGAGAGAGAGAGATGGTTGCCAGGACCAGCTATGTGTAGCTACTGGGAGAGAGAGAGAGAGGGTTGCCAGGACCAGCTATGTGTAGCTACTGGGAGAGAGAGAGAGAAAGAGGGTTGCCAGGACCAGCTATGTGTAGCTACTGGGAGAGAGAGAGAGAAAGAGGGTTGCCAGGACCAGCTATGTGTAGCTACTGGGAGAGAGAGAGAGAGAGGGTTGCCAGGACCAGCTAGTCACTGACTGAGTATGTGATGCTGCTGCAGGTCTGTCTGACACATTTTGTCAACGCAGATTATTACACGCAATCGTCTGTGTCTCGAAGCGTCAATTTCAATGAATGGATGAAAGAACAGTGAGCACGTCTTAGTCCTAAATGGCACACTATTCCCTTTATAGCATACTACTTTTGACCAGAGCCCATAGGCAAATGGATAAGGCTTTGGTCAGAAGTAGTGGACCACATCTGGGAATAGGGTGCCAGTAAGGATGCACATATGTGTTTTGAAGCCAAACGTACCCCAAGGGCAGCAGACACTAACTAAACTGTAGGCCTGTCATACTGAGACATTGTTTACTGCTTATGGATGTGACGTTTCCCACTAGCGTTCGACGTAAACTGTAGTCTTAGCAACCCGTCTCCCCACATCACGTCCCGGTGCAGGGGGTGACATTAGTGCAGGGAAGCAGCTAAACTGAGACTGCGTCCCAAATGGCACCCTATTCCCTAAATAGTGCACTACTTTAGACCAGAGCCCTATGGGTTTCCCTATGGGCCCTGCCCTGGTCAAAAGTAGTGCACTATATTATAGGGAATTGAGTGCCATGTGGGACGTAGGCAGGATGATGCCAGCAGATTACCAGGCTGGCTACATCTCTCACTTTGCTCTGTCAGTCAGTCAGCGACCTCAGGGTGCTGGAGAGATGGTGGGGCATGTAGAGAAGAGGGAGCAGGGGCGGTGTGTTCAATAGGGCGATATGGGCGACGCACTGCCAAACGGGAAAAGGAAGGGATTTTTTTTCTAATCAATTATATCACGGCAACAGTAGTTATCAGTGTTGTAATCTAGACGTCTGATCTGCCACAGTGCCACTAAATGTCCAATCAGGCTAAAGTCGTGCTTCAAATGCCCCCCCTCTTTTGGGGGCGATTTCAGTCAGGTTGAAAATCGCCCAGAAGTCTGTCATAGACTCCCATGTAAAATCTATTTTTTTCAAATATCAGAGCTTTCAATACAATCTCTATGGGTTTCTGAGGGCTTGCACTTACGCGCTTTCGTCATACGTAACATAACCATGAACGTAACTAAGAAAAGAGCGGGTAGCCTCGTCAATCAATTCACTACTACTATCAAAATGGCTAGGCTTCAGTGCAACTCGATTGTGTCTTTGAAAGAAGTTCCTTTTTGTCGGCGAACAAATGAAGATAAATTGGCAACGAAACAATTAGGACCTCCCAGACCAAATTTAATAATTCAACAGGTTTCTACTAAAGGGGGGAAGTCCTACACCCGAGGATTTTCCAAAAATTGGTACGAACGAAAAACCTGGCTAGCAGGCTGCGATGTAGCTAATGCAGTCTTCTGCTACCCCCTGCTTACATTTACATTTACATTTTAGTCATTTAGCAGACGCTCTTATCCAGAGCGACTTACAGGAGCAATTAGGGTTAAGTGCCTTGCTCAAGGGCACATTAACGTCATTTAGCAGACGCTCTTAGCCAGAGCGACTCACAAATTGGTGCGTTCACCCTATAGCCAGTGGGATAACCACTTTACAATTTGGGGGGAGGTAGAAGGATTACTTTATCCTATCCCAGGTATTCCTTAAAGAGGTGGGGTTTCAAATGTCTCCGGAAGGTGGTGAGTGACTCCGCTGTCCTGGCGTCGTGAGGGAGCTTGTTCCACCATTGGGGTGCCAGAGCAGCGAACAGTTTTGACTGGGCTGAACGGGAGCTATGCTTCCGCAGAGGAAGGGAGCCAGCAGGCCAGAGGTGGATGAACGCAATGCCCTCGTTTGGGTGTAGGGACTGATCAGAGCCTGAAGGTACAGAGGTGCCGTTCCCCTCACTGCTCCATAGGCAAGCACCATGGTCTTGTAGCGGATGCGAGCTTCAACTGGAAGCCAGTGGAGTGTGCGGAGGAGGGGGGTGACGTGAGAGAACTTGGGAAGGTTGAACACCAGACGGGCTGCGGCATTCTGGATGAGTTGTAGGGGTTTAATGGCACAGGCAGGGAGGCCAGCCAACAGCGAGTTGCAGTAGTCCAGACGGGAGATGACAAGTGCCTGGATTAGGACCTGTGCCGCTTCCTGTGTAAGGCAGGGTCGTACTCTCCGAATGTTGTAGAGCATGAACCTGCAGGGAGCGGGTCACCACCTTGATGTTGGCGGAGAACGACAGGGTGTTGTCCAGGGTCACGCCTAGGCTCTTCGCACTCTGGGAGGAGGACACAGCGGAGTTGTCAACCGTGATGGCGAGATCATGGAACGGGCAGTCCTTCCCCGGGAGGAAGAGCAGCTCCGTCTTGCCAGGGTTCAGCTTGAGGTGGTGATCCGTCATCCATACTGATATGTCTGCCAGACATGCAGAGATGCGATTCGCCACCTGGTTATCAGAAGGGGGAAAGGAGAAGATTAGTTGTGTATCGTCAGCGTAGCAATGATATGAAAGGCCATGTGAGGATATGACAGAGCCAAGTGACTTGGTGTATAGGGAGAAAAGGAGAGGGCCTAGAACTGAGCCCTGGGGACACCAGTGGTGAGAGCACGTGGTGCGGAGACAGCTTCTCGCCACGCCACTTGGTAGGAGCGACCGGTCAGGTAGGACGCAATCCAGGAGTGAGCCGCGCCCGGAGATGCCCAGCTCGGAGAGGGTGGAGAGGAGGATCTGATGGTTCACAGTATCAAAGGCAGCAGACAGGTCTAGAAGGACAAGAGCAGAGGAGAGAGAGTTAGCTTTAGCAGTGCGGAGAGTCTCCGTGACACAGAGAAGAGCAGTCTCAGTTGAATGACCAGTCCTGAAACCTGATTGGTTTGGATCAAGAAGGTCATTCTGAGAGAGATAGCAAGAGAGTTGGCTAAAGACGGCACGCTCAATAGTTTTGGAAAGAAAAGAAAGAAGGGATACTGGTCTGTAGTTGTTGACATCAGTGGGGTCGAGTGTTGGTTTTTTGAGAAGGGGAGCAACTCTCGCTCTCTTGAAGACGGAAGGGACATGGCCAGCGGTCAAGGATGAGTTGATCAGCGAGGTGAGGTAGGGGAGAAGGTCACCGGAGATGGTCTGGAGAAGGGGAGGAGGGGATGGGGTCAAGCGGGCAGGTTGTTGGGCGGCCTGCAGTCACAAGTCGCAGGATTTTATCTGGAGAGAGAGGGGAGAAAGAAGTCAAAGCATAGGGTAGGGCAGTGTGAGCAGGACCAGCAGTGTCATTAGACTTAACAAACGAGGATCGGATGTCGTCAACCTTCTTTTCAAAGTGGTTGACGAAGTCATCCACAGAGAGAGAGGAGGGGGGGAGGAGGATTCAGGAGGGAGGAAAATGTGGCAAAGAGCTTCCTAGGGTTAGAGGCAGATGCTTGGAATTTAGAGTGGTAGAAGGTGGCCTTAGCAGCAGAAACAGATGAAGAAAATGTAGAGAGGAGGGAGTGAAAAGATGCCAGGTCGGCAGGGAGTTTAGTTTTCTTCCATTTCCGCTCCGCTGCCCGGAGCTCTGTTCTGTGAGCTCGCAATGAGTCATCAAGCCACGGAGCTGGAGGGGGAGGACCGAGCCGGCCGGGAGGATAGGGGACACAGAGAGTCAAAGGATGCAGAAAGGGGAGGAGAGGAGGGTTGAGGAGGCAGAATCAGGAGATTGGAGGGAGAAGGATTGAGCAGAGGGAAGAGATGATAGGATGGAAGAGGAGAGAGTAGTGGGAGAGAGAGAGCGAAGGTTGCGGCGGCGCATTACCATCTGTGTAGGGGCAGAGTGAGTAGTGTGGGAGGAGAGCGAGAGAGAAAAGGAAACAAAGTAGTGGTCGGAGACATGGAGGGGAGTTGCAGTGAGATTAGTAGAGGAGCAGCATCTAGTGAAGATGAGGTCAAGCGTATTGCCTGCCTTGTGAGTAGGGGGACGGTGAGAGGGTGAGGTCAAAAGAGGAGAGGAGTGGAAAGAAGGAGGCAGAGAGAAATGAGTCAAATGTGGACATAGGGAGGTTGAAATCCCCCAAAACTGTGAGGGGTGAGCCATCCTCAGGGAAGGAACTTATCAAGGCGTCAAGCTCATTGATGAACTCTCCAAGGGAACCTGGAGGGCGATAGATGACAAGGATATTAAGCTTAAATGGGCTAGTGACTGTGACAGCATGGAATTCAAATGAGGAGATAGACAGATGGGTTAGGGGAAAAATTGAGAATGTCCACTTGGGAGAGATGAGGATTCCTGTACCACCACCCCTCTGACCAGATGCTCTCGGGGTATGCGAGAACACATGGTCAGACGAGGAGAGAGCAGTAGGAGTAGCAGTGTTTTCAGTGGTGATCCATGTTTCCGTCAGCGCCAGGAAGTCGAGGGACTGGAGGTTGGCATAGGCTGGGATGAAGTCAGCTTTGTTGGCAGCAGAACGGCAGTTCCAGAGGCTGCCTGCGACCTGGAACTCCACGTGGGTGGTGCGTGCAGGGACCACCAGGTTAGAGAGGCAGCAGCCACGCGGTGTGGTGCGTTTGTGTAGCCTGTGCAGAGAGGAGAGAACAGGGATAGGCAGAGGCATAGTTGACAGACTGTAGCAAATGGCTACAAAAATGCAGAGGAGATCGGAATGAAATGAGCTAAGCATCTGGGAGCGGAGAGAGCAGGGCCTCCCTCACCAAAAACTTCTACCTCAGAAACTAAAATTGTTTCACTGAACCACCCGAACAAAAACTCTCCCAACTTCCACCTTTAGAAATCAGAATTGTTGTGAACCACAGCGGTTCAATGTTTAAAGGAATAGACTCAACCCACTTTATTCAACTATGAACCCACTTTATTCAACTATTCAACTATGACAATCATAGCTTACTCTTTCACCCTGAAGGCGGCACGGCAGACAGCACCGCTTGGACAGCGACTGGTGTGTAACGGACATGCACCATCTTTCAGGAAAGATTAAGAAACATGAGCTGTCAAAGACCCACATGGATAGCTGTTTGAGATTGTCTGCTTTGGGGAGAGTGAACATTCCCACTCAACTGGATGAGGGATACAGGCTAGCTGTCCGCCGCCACAACGATGAGGTTAGTGTTGATAATCACAAGTTTACTGGAGAACTGAAACTGACAAGGCTGACAAGATAGGACCCTTTTGTCCATTGTTATTGGATAGGAACATAACTTATAACCAGCTCCTGACCTAAATAGATCTTAGCACAACATTTTACTCAACATATCATATTCCATATTCACTATAACAAATATATTTACTACGACATTAGCAAGAACCGCCACATCCTCAGCCGGCTAATCCAGTGTGTGAAGTTTTGCGGAGTGTTTGAGTTAGCTTGCGAGGCAAAGATGAAACTGAGGGCTCCACCAACCCTGGTAAGCCAACACTTTTGAGATCAGTCAATAAATGCTTCTGGTATTGACTTATATGCTGCCCCTGTCTTCATGTTGTTGCTGGACATATCTTTTTTAAAATGTGTGTAGGTCACCTAAATCATCAGAAAAATTGCCCCCCCTGAGAATTTTTTCAGGAGCCGCCACTGAGAGGGAGAGAGGAACTGGAAGGCCAAGGTGTGTAGAGGGGAGGAGGGAGGGAGGGAGAGAGAGAGAGAGAGAGAGAGAGAGAGAGAGAGAGAGAGAGAGAGAGAGAGAGAGAGAGAGAGAGAGAGAGAGAGAGAGAGAGAGAGAGAGGAGAGAGAGAGAGAGAGAGAGAGAGAGAGAAGTAGGGAGGAGGGAGGGAGGGAGATAGAGGGAGGGAGTGGAAGGCCAGGGTGACTGATAGACGTGCGTTAGGGCGGGGTGTGTAGAGGAGTGAGGGAGAAAGGAGAGGCAGGGAGGGATAGACAGATCCAGCTGCCCTCCACATCAGTACACAGAGAGAGAGATCCAGCTGCTCTCCACATCAGTACACAGAGAGAGAGATCCAGCTGCCCTCCACGTCAGTACAGAGAGAGAGATCCAGCTGCCCTCCATATCAGTACAAATAGAGAGAGATCCAACTGCCCTTCACATCAGTACAGAGAGAGAGATTCAGCTGCCCTTCACATTAGTACAGAGAGAGACAGCTGCCCTCCACATCAGTACACAGAGTGAGAGATCCAGCTGCCCTTCACATCAGTACAGAGAGAGAGAGCTGCCTTCCACATCAGTACAGAGAGAGACAGCTGCCCTCCACATCAGTACAGAGAGAGAGACAGCTGCCCTCCACATCAGTACAGAGAGAGAGACAGCTGCCCTCCACATCAGTACACAGAGTGAGAGATCCAGCTGCCCTTCACATCAGTACAGAGAGAGAGACAGCTGCCTTCCACATCAGTACAGAGAGAGAGACCGCTGCCCTCCACATCAGTACACAGAGAGAGATCCAGCTGCCCTTCACATCAGTACAGAGAGAGAGAGATCCAGCTGCCCTCCACATCAGTACACAGCGAGAGAGATCCAGCTGCCCTCCACATCAGTACAGAGAGAGCTGTACACACCAGCTGCCCTCCACATCAGTACAGAGAGAGAGGGAGACAGCTGCCCTCCACTTCAGTATGCAGAGAGAGAGAGATCCAGCTGCCCTTCACATCAGTACAGAGAGAGAGATCCAGCTGCCCTTCACATCAGTACAGAGAGAGAGACAGCTGCCCTCCACATCAGTACAAATAGAGAGAGATCCAGCTGCCCTCCACATCAGTACAAATAGAGAGAGATCCAGCTGCCCTTCACATCAGTACAGAGAGAGATCCAGCTGCCCTCCACATCAGTACAAATAGAGAGAGATCCAGCTGCCCTCCACATCAGTACAAATAGAGAGAGATCCAGCTGCCCTCCACATCAGTACAAATAGAGAGAGATCCAGCTGCCCTCCACATCAGTACAAATAGAGAGAGATCCAGCTGCCCTCCACATCAGTGCAAATAGAGAGAGATCCAGCTGCCCTCCACATCAGTACAAATAGAGAGAGATCCAGCTGCCCTTCACATCAGTACAAATAGAGAGAGATCCAGCTGCCCTCCACATCAGTACAAATAGAGAGAGATCCAGCTGCCCTCCACATCAGTACAAATAGCGAGAGATCCAGCTGCCCTCCACATCAGTATAAATAGAGAGAGATCCAGCTGCCCTCCACATCAGTACAAATAGAGAGAGATCCAGCTGCCTTTCACATCAGTACAGAGAGAGATCCAGCTGCCCTTCACATCAGTACAGAGAGAGAGAGACAGCTGCCCTCCACATCAGTACAGAGATAGATCTAGCTGCTCTCCACATCAGTACAGAGAGAGAGATCCAGCTGCCCTCCACATCAGTACAAATAGAGAGAGATCCAGCTGCCCTCCACATCAGTACAGAGAGAGAGACAGCTGCCCTCACATCAGTACAGAGAGAGAGACAGCTGCCCTCCACATCAGTACAAATAGAGAGAGATCCAGCTGCCCTCCACATCAGTACAAATAGAGAGAGATCCAGCTGCCCTCCACATCAGTACAAATAGAGAGAGATCCAGCTGCCCTCCACATCAGTACAGAGAGAGAGACAGCTGCCCTCCACATCAGTACAGAGAGAGAGAGACAGCTGCCCTCACATCAGTACAGAGAGAGAGACAGCTGCCATCCACATCAGTACAAATAGAGAGAGATCCAGCTGCCCTCCACATCAGTACAAATAGAGAGAGAGACAGCTGCCCTCCACATCAGTACAGAGAGAGAGACAGCTGCCCTCCACATCAGTACAAATAGAGAGAGACCCAGCTCTAATCCCACGCAGAGCCTGATTAATATTAAAGCTGCTTTCAACCCTTAAGCTCACTTTCAGCACCCAGTGACAAGCTACCGAGCATTTAGAAATTTAGATTTGCCTTAGTATATCAATTTTTTCTCCTAAATGCATTTTACTGTTTATATTTATCTCTTCACATGCTCAGTTTTGAAAGAGGATCAAGAGAGACAGAAAAATAGTTTCGATACAACAATGTACAAGGTGATATTGAGCAGTGATATGCTGATTACTGTGTGTGTGTGTGTGTGTGTGGTGTGTGTGTGTGTGTGTGTGTGTGTGTGTGTGTGTGTGTGTGTGTGTGTGTGTGTGCGTGTACCAGAGTGAGTTCATGCGTGTAATCAATCACCCATGCACGATCAAAGGACTAGGGATATGTGTTTAGTTCAGTGTGTGTTTCATCACAGCTGGGTAATGTAAATCCCTGTCTGAGGGAAGGAAGCCCTGGCCTGCATCCCAAATGGCACCCTTGTACACTACCTTTGACCCTATTCCCTATGTAGTGCACTCTTTAAAACATATATATATATATACAGTACCAGTCAAAAGTTTGGACACACCTACTCATTCAAGGGTTTTTCTTTATTTTTACTATTTTCTACATTGTAGAATAATGGTCCTCTGTAGCTCAGCTGGTAGAGCACGGCGCTTGTAATGCCAAGGTAGTGGGTTCGATCCCCGGGACCACCCATACACAAAAATGTATGCACGCATGACTGTAAGTCGCTTTGGATAAAAGCGTCTGCTAAATGGCATATTATTATTATTATTTTATTATTACATCAAAACTATGAAATATAATTTTACAAAAATATTGGACTAATAAAAGTGACATTAAAGTAGGCTATAATAACATAACAACATGAACAATAGTCCTATTACAGAGGCTACATAACCTATTACAGAGGCTACATAACCTATTACAGAGGCTACATAACCTATTACAGAGGCTACATAACCTATTACAGAGGCTACATAACCTATTACAGAGGCTACATAACCTATTACTGAGGCTACATAACCTATTACAGAGGCTACATAACCTATTACTGAGGCTACATAACCTATTACAGAGGCTACATAACCTATTACTGAGGCTACATAACCTATTACAGAGGCTACATAACCTATTACTGAGGCTACATAACCTATTACTGAGGCTACATAACCTATTACTGAGGCTACATAACCTATTACAGAGGCTACATAACCTATTACAGAGGCTACATAACCTATTACTGAGGCTACATAACCTATTACTGAGGCTACATAACCTATTACAGAGGCTACATAACCTATTACTGAGGCTACATAACCTATTACTGAGGCTACATAACCTATTACAGAGGCTACATAACCTATTACTGAGGCTACATAACCTATTACAGAGGCTACATAACCTATTACAGAGGCTACATATCCTATTACAGAGGCTACATAACCTATTACAGAGGCTACATAACCTATTACTGAGGCTACATAACATATTACTGAGGCTACATAACCTATTACTGAGGCTACATAACCTATTACAGAGGCTACATAACCTATTACAGAGGCTACATAACCTATTACTGAGGCTACATAACCTATTACTGAGGCTACATAACCTATTACAGAGGCTACATAACCTATTACAGAGGCTACATAACCTATTACTGAGGCTACATAACCTATTACTGAGGCTACATAACCTATTACTGAGGCTACATAACCTATTACTGAGGCTACATAACCTATTACTGAGGCTACATAACCTATTACTGAGGCTACATAACCTATTACAGAGGCTACATAACCTATTACAGAGGCTACATAACCTATTACAGAGGCTACATAACCTATTACAGAGGCTACATAACCTATTACAGAGGCTACATAACCTATTACTGAGGCTACATAACCTATTACTGAGGCTACATAACCTATTACTGAGGCTACATAACCTATTACTGAGGCTACATAACCTTACTGAGGCTACATAACCTATTACTGAGGCTACATAACCTATTACTGAGGCTACATAACCTATTACTGAGGCTACATAACTCCATGCAGGGAAATTTGCCTTTATGTTATTTAGGAACTAAACTATTGAAATCAAATTTTGTGTCTGGTTGGTATTTCATATTTTCACACAGACCCGAGGTCTGAGGCCACTGAGGGGGACCCGATCCCTGATCCGAGGGTTAACAACAGAATTCCGGCGCCAACATAGTCGTGTCCCAGGTAATCGGGTTCGGGTGGACCCGTGAAGAGCTCTTCTATCAGTAGTTTCTCCTTGTGTTCTGCCAGCTTCATGCAGCACCGCCACTGGGCATCAGCTCTTTCCTTCTCTCACTTCCTGGGGGGCTGCAACCTGTCTCTCTCTCTCCCTCTCTCTTTCTCTCTCATCACATTATCTCTCTCTCTCTCTCTCTCTCTCTCTCGCTCTCTCTCTCTCTCGCTCTCTCTCTCTCGCTTTCTCTCTCTCTCTCTCGCCATCTCTCTCTCTCTCTCTCTCTCTCTCGTCTGTGTCTCTCTTTCTGTCTCTCTCTCGCTCTCTCTCACTCTCTTGTCTGTCTCTCTCTTTCTGTCTCTCTCTCTCTCTCCCTCTCTTTTTCTCTCTCATCACATTATCTCTCTCTCTCTCTCTCTCTCTCTCTCTCGCTCTCTCTCTCTCTCGCTCTCTCTCTCTCTCGCTTTCTCTCTCTCTCGCCATCTCTCTCTCTCTCTCTCTCTCTCTCTCTCTCGTCTGTGTCTCTCTTTCTGTCTCTCTCTCGCTCTCTCTCACTCTCTTGTCTGTCTCTCTCTTTCTGTCTCTGTCTCTCTCTCTCTCTCTCTCTCTCTCTCTCTCTCTCTCTCTCTCTCTCTCTCTCTCTCTCTCTCTCTCTCTCTCTCTCTCTCTCTCTCTCTCTCTCTCTCTCTCTCTCTCTCTCATGCTGCCAGCTGACTTCCCAAACACTACCTTGTAAACAACACTCGCAGCACTCGCAGACGTACTGCTTGTATCTGAAAACTTTGTAGAAATACTGCTCCCCAAACTGTGATTCTAATCACACACACAACGTGTATTAAAACAGACCTTTTCTCTAATGATATGAATACACTTCATACTTCCCTCATGTTGAGTCCCAGATCTGGGCCCTTGGACCCTCCGTGGTTACCTCAGTATCTGAAGTACTCTTTCTGCTCACCATCCATTGATGCGTTCAAGAGCTGTTCTACATTCATGGAGCTGCCATTTGGCTAACTATAGTATCCAAACAAAGCATGTTCTTTTAATTGGAGACCGTGGGGGGACAGAATGGAGGGAATGTGACAGAAGGAAGGGAATGTGACAGAACAGGGAGAATGTGACAGAATGGAAGGAATGTGACAGAATGGAGGGAATGTGACAGGAGGGGGGAATGTGACAGAAGTGGAGAATGTGACGGAAGGGGAGAATGTGACAGAAGTAAGGGAATGGGACAGAATGGTTAATGGAACAGATTAGTATGAATTGGATAGAATGGAGGGAATGTGACAGAACGCGAAGAATGTGACAGAATGGAGGAATGTCTGTATATTTAGTGTGGGTGGTAGGGTGTCTGTATATTTAGTGTGGGTGGTAGGGTGTCTGTATATTTAGTGTGGGTGGTAGGGTGTCTGTATATTTAGTGTGGGTGGTAGGGTGTCTGTATATTTAGTGTGGGTGGTAGGGTGTCTGTATATTTAGTGTGGGTGGTAGGGTGTCTGTATATTTAGTGTGTGGTGGTAGGGTGTCTGTATATTTAGTGTGAGTGGTAGGGTGTCTGTATATTTAGTGTGGGTGGTAGGGTGTCTGTATATTTAGTGTGGGTGGTAGGGTGTCTGTATATTTAGTGTGGGTGGTAGGGTGTCTGTATATTTAGTGTGGGTGGTAGGGTGTCTGTATATTTAGTGTGGTTGGTAGGGTGTCTGTATATTTAGTGTGGGTGGTAGGGTGTCTGTATATTTAGTGTGGGTGGTAGGGTGTCTGTATATTTAGTGTGAGTGGTAGGGTGTCTGTATATTTAGTGTGGGTGGTAGGGTGTCTGTATATTGAGTGTGGGTGGTAGGGTGTCTGTATATTGAGTGTGGGTGGTAGGGTGTCTGTATATTGAGTGTGGGTGGTAGGGTGTCTGTATATTTAGTGTGGCTGGTAGGGTGTCTGTATATTGAGTGTGGGTGGTAGGGTGTCTGTATATTGAGTGTGGGTGGTAGGGTGTCTGTATATTGAGTGTGGGTGGTAGGGTGTCTGTATATTTAGTGTGGGTGGTAGGGTGTCTGTATATTTAGTGTGGGTGGTAGGGTGTCTGTATATTTAGTGTGCGTGGTAGGGTGTCTGTATATTTCGTGTGCGTGGTAGGGTGTCTGTATATTTAGTGTGGGTGGTAGGGTGTCTGTATATTGAGTGTGGGTGGTAGGGTGTCTGTATATTTAGTGTGGGTGTGTCCCAAATAGCGCCCTATTCCCTTTATAGGGTACTCATTCGCTATTGCTTTTAAGTGTCAACCCACTGGGCAAAAACCGGTTCAGTCAACGTTGTTTCCACGTCATTTCAACAAAATAATTCAATGTGATGACGTTGAATCAACGTGGAAAACGGATTGGATTTGCAAAAAGTCATCAACGTAAGGGAGTGTTTATAAATAAAATAAAAAGGTCAATGCAGATAGAATTTAATATAATCAGTCCGGGTAGCCATTTTGTTAGCTATTTAGCAGTCTTATGGCATGGGGATGGAAGCTGTTCAGGGGCCTGTTGGTGTCAGACTTGATGCACCGGTACCGTTTGCCATGCGGAAGCAGAGAGAACAGTCAATGGCTTGGATGGTCTTTAACAATTTTCCGGGCCTTCCTTTCACCTGATATAGAGGTCCTGGATGGCAGGGTGCTCGGCCCCAGTGATGTACTGGGCTGTCCGCACCACCCTACGGTGCTGTTGCCATACCAAGCAATGATGGAGCCAGTCCAGATGCTCTCAATGGTGCAGCTATATAACTTTTTGAGGATTTGAGGGCCAATGCCAAATCACGACCGTGTGGGTGTGTGTGGACCATTTAAAAGCGAGGAACTTGAAGCTCTCGACCCGCTCCACTACAGCCCCGTCAATGTGGGATGGATTTTTTGTGCCGTATGCGATGCGCACGTGTGTTTTGAATAGAATCGAAACAATTACTGTAAGACTTAACTTTTTTGCCCTCTGAGTTCACAGGCGACTGTATATGGAATCAGTCTACTGAGGGATTATTCCTAACTGAACATGCGACATGAAATAGGTAGGAGTTACACAGGTAGATTCTTGTGGCCCACTTCTCTGAAGCATCACTCAAGGGGACAATTACTGTACTAAACCTGGCCGGGGATAAACGTTGTGTGTGTGTGTGTGTGTGTGTGTGTGTGTGTGTGTGTGTGTGTGTGTGTGTGTGTGTGTGTGTATCTCCTTAGTCCCGTTTCATGACCAGCAGGGCTGTAGCTGACTTGGCATGCCGACAGGTGGAGTCTGATTTAAAAGGATGACGCCACGGAGAGAAGGGAGCATGTGTGTTGTAATGGGATGAAGGAGAGAGAGAGAGAGAGAGAGAGAGAGAGAGAGAGAGAGAGAGAGAGAGAGAGAGAGAGAGAGAGAGAGAGAGAGGGATGGGGAGAGAGAGAGAGAGAGAGAGAGAGATAGAGAGAGAGAGAGAGAGAAGTGTGTGTTTGTGTGTGTGTGACTTCAGATTCTAGTAGGGTGAGGCCAGGTGCTGCAGACTGTTCTAGTGCCCTCGCCAATTCGTTGATATATGTTGAAGAGGGTGGGGCTTAAGCTGCATCCCTGTCTCACCCCACGGCTCTGTGGAAAGAACTATGTGTGTTTTTTGCCAATTTTAACCACACTTGTTTGTGTACATGGATTTAATATTGTTGTATGTCTCTCTCTCTCTCTCTCTCTCTCTCTCTCTCTATCATTCCCCCATTCATTCATCTCTCTGTGATGTTAAGGTCGTTTCTTTAATGTATTTTGTACAAGGCAACATGACAACACAGATCTTCAGCTATAATACTGTATATGCTGAAGGCAACATGACAACACAGATCTTCAGCTATAATACCGTATATGCTGAAGGCAACATGACAACACAGATCTTCAGCTATAATACCGTATATGCTGAAGGCAACATGACAACACAGGCTTCAGCTATAATACCGTATATGCTGAAGGCAACATGACAACACAGATCTTCAGCTATAATACCGTATATGCTGAAGGCAACATGACAACACAGATCTTCAGCTATAATACCGTATATGCTGAAGGCAACATGACAACACAGATCTTCAGCTATAATACCGTATATGCTGAAGGCAACATGACAACACAGATCTTCAGCTATAATACCGTATATGCTGAAGGCTATATATACCTATAGGCAACAAGACAACATGTAGGCCCAATGCTACAGCCTACAACATGATGCTTCAGCATGATCCAGTTAAGCTGGCCACCCTCCTCTCTCTGCGTGCCAAAGCCAGTGTACAGGACTATGGTGTGCAGTAGGGATGCAGGGCTGCAGGCGTGGGGACGTAAATATCAAGCGGGCAGTTCCCATATTGACGCCATCAGGGGTATTAGCCAACTGACAAACCCTGTTGCCTGCGTGATCTTGATTGGACATCATAGCAGCACATTGTGTGTCAGCAGCCATGGGAAACATGATGAAGGTACCACGACAGCTAGCATGATGATGATAGGGCAATTCTGTGAGAGTGAATAGTGAGTTTGAACTGGTTCTTTTGTCTTTCAAGCTAATTACCACAGAAATGTATTTTTGTGTAGTCGTTTTTAACCCCGCACACACGTAGCACACATACACACCAGTGGAGGCTGCTGACGGGAGGACGGCTCATAATAATGTCTGGAACGGAGCAAATGGAATGGCATCACCATGGAAACCATGTGTGGATGTATTTACTACCATTCCAACTATTCCGCTCCAGCCATTACCACGAGCCCGTCCTCCCCAATTAAGGTGCCACCAACCCCCTGTGATGCACACACACCCAGGGACAGACTGAGGTGTCTTTGTTTTGATAAAGCAGGAACTAGACACTTGGGAACGTAAACTTCCTGTGTTTGTGTCTGTGCCACCAACCGTTTTCAAACCGACTCATTTAGACACACACAGAAGGGTTAGCATTGTGCTTCACAATGTAGCAATATTCTTTGCAGTGTTTGAAGCATGTAATGTAGGCCAGCTATGTCCACTGTCTTTAATAAGAGGAGAATCACCTGATGTTCTACTTGGGTTAGTCTCGGCCTATTCCCTATGCTCTGAGCCCATGAGCAGCACTGGGAAGGGAGTCACTGTTGAGAAAGAAATCGGATGATTGTAATGATCAAGGTAATCATGGCCCTACTAACTGCTGAGCAGCCCGAGAGTGGAGGAGACTGAGAGCAGAGAGAGGCTGAACGGTAGACCTGGGATGCGTCCCAAATTGGCACCCTATTCCCTATATAGCGCACTACTTTTTTTTTGACCAGAGCCCTGTATAGTGAATAGGGCGCCATTTGGGACGCACGTCCTTGAGGTCTCCTCGGTCCACTGAGAGCTCCAAATGAGCGTCTGATGAAGTCAACTCACTGCGCCTCACGTCTCTCTGAACGGTGGAGCCTAACTGTATTATTAGTTGTTGAAGGGCCCTTGTGTTCCCCTGAGTCGGTCCTCTACGGTTCTGGACTACTGAGTAAATAGTACCAACACACTGTGAGTCTAGACTAGACAATGACTCAGGAGAGATCCAAGCCAAAGCAGAACACTGAAGGTTATTTGCTAGCCTTGTCTCAGATCTGTCTGTGCTGTCTTGCCAGATATTATGGTCATACATTGGCAAGCCAGCACATATCATGGACCGGGCTAGTTGTGTGCTGCTGTTATTGTCAGATTTGGCCCTGTCATAGGGCAGCAACTAGATTAACCCATCATTACCAGTGTCGTGACGTGACTTTTATTAATGTGATGACTTATCTATCGAATAATTACCTACTATGTTTAATTGTTACTAGATTAAATTAATAATGTAACAATTAACTCATTATGAATTTGGGGCACCACGGGAGAAGTTGTTTAACGAGTTACCATCTCCCGAATTAAACTCAATAATATATAGATATCGATAACCGTCACTTATTAATCATTTACCTCATATCAGTCTCAATCTGAACTTCGGAGACTTCTTGAATCTGATCATTACTGATCATTCCGTACCACACAAATTGATTTGATTATTTCTTTATTTACTACCAAACTAAATGATAACACAGGATACACACACACACACACACACACACGGTACAGGTTATTGATCAGAAACGTAATACGATGACGACAGGTCCCTAGAGGACTAACACAATATGACACTTGTTACAAAAGATGGAGAGCTAAAGAGAGAGAGAGAAAGTGAGAGAGGAAGAGAGAGAGAGAGAGAGAGAGAGACAGAGAGAGAGAGAGAGAGAGATGAGAGGGAAGAGAGAGAGAGAGAGAGAGAGAGAGAGAGAGAGAGAGAGAGAGAGAGAGAGAGAGAGAGAGAGAGAGAGAGAGAGAGAGAGAGAGAGGAAGAGAAGCAACACTTGGATACATTTGGGAACTACTCTCACAGTAATCTTACTACCTTGCCCCGACCTGCCCCGACCTTTTGGGTAAGAAGTAATGCATGTATTTACGTGTTGAAGGTCTTCGTCGTGTATCTCTGTTGGAACCAGGCCTTTGTGGAAAGGGTTCGATTGGGCCTTCTCCTGCGGATGGGCCTTCTCCTTCATTCTCAGGTGTAAGGCTCTGATTGTCCACAAGAGGTCACAATGTCCTTCTTCCTTGTTGTCTGTTTACTTTCACTCGTTCTGGAAGTGGTCTTCTGAGGACGGCTAATCAGCCGTGTCGATGATCCCCTGTGGGGTGATGAGAGCAGTGTAGTAGACGATGGTTTGAAGAGAGTAACAGGATGGTCCCACTTAAATCCCCCTTCTTAGATACAGTCCTTAGAACAGCTTCTCAGCCGTAACATTGATTGTTAGTGGAGGCAACTTTGTCGTCTTCACCTCGTGTTGATTTTCAGGGTCGTAACAAATGGAGACAAAAGCTGCAGCTTGAGTCCGTTTGGTCTGGCCTGTTAATTCTTAACTCAATCTTTTATACCCTCGGGTAAAAAGGGGCGCTTCCATCATACTGACACGCTCTCTGAGCTCCCTCGGGCGGGGCTAGTTACGAGGCAAAAGTATTATCATCACTATGATCTTGTTAGAAAGCTAAAATCACATTCCTATCTTCACGAAAACATTGTCTTCCTCCTTGATATTTTCTACCCAAGGTAAAGGATGTAAATCTGATAGACACAGTGTAAAAGCTCTTCAAGTCACAATGTTTTCCTTATAACGCCTTTATACAATTTTTAAGGACATCACAAAATAGACATTAATTTTCCATATTCCATTTCTCATCATTCCCAACGTTCGGATGTTGAACTATATTGTCCCAGTGTTCATTGTTGGATGTTGAAGTTTTTGGGCGGCAAAAGTCTCTGAAACAAAGGACATTCCGTTCACCATACTAGAGGGCAAGAGATAGATTCTCCTCCTCTCTAATTTATGGCAGAGTGTTAAAGCGTCAAGACCGGTATCTCCCCATGATGTTCCCATTCTGTCCCCATGATGTTCCCATGATGCTCCCTTGATATTCCCATGATGTTCCCATAATGTTCCCATGATGTTCCCATAATATTCCCATGATGTTCTCATAAAGTTCTCATAATGTTCCCATGATATTCCCGTGATGTTTCCGTTTCCCCATGATGTTGCCATGATGTTCCCAGGATGTTCCCATGATGTTCCCATGCTTAGTCACCACCAGTAGCAGGATGAAGCCATGGACTCCACCAGCACAATGACCAGCCTCTATCTCCCCATTATGTTCCCATGATGTTCCCATCATTTTCCCATTATGTTCCCATACTGTCCCCATGATGTCCCCATGATGTTCCCATCCTTTTCCCATAATGTTCCCATGATGTCCCCATAATGTTCCCATGATGTACCCATTATGTTCCCATTATGTTCCCATGCTGAGTCACCAGCAGTAGCAGCATGGAGACTCCACCAACACAATGACATGACTGGGGCCTAATAAAGCCGGCGTTGCACAGTGACCCCTACCCAGCATGCAGCGGTGGAGGGTGAAACCCATTCGTTCAACAACAGAAGGCTGGCGGAGAGAGATGGGGGGCTGTAAAAGCCCACTCCAGATCACACCACCACTCCATGATAATAATAATAATAATGGCTACTCCTCCTCTCCCTCCTCCTCTCCCCCCTCTCCCTCCTCTCCCTCCTCTTCTCCATCCACCTCTCCCTCCTCTCCCTCCTCCTCTCCTTCCTCTCCCTCCTCCTCTCCCTCCTCTCCTCCCCTGCCCCCTCTCCTCCTCTCCCTCCTCATATCCCTCCTCCTCTCCCTCCTCCTCTCCCTCCTCTCCTCCCCTGCCCCCCCTCTCCTCCTCTCCCTCCTCATATCCCTCCTCCTCTCCCTCCTCTCCCTCATCATATCCCTCCTCCTCTCCTTCCTCCTCTCCCTACTCTCACTCCTCCTCACCCTCCACCTCCTCTCCCTCCTCTCACTCCTCTCCCTCCTCTCACTCCTCCTCTCCCTCCTCCTCTCCCCCTCTCCCTCCCCTCTCCCTCCTCTCCTCCCCTGCCCCCTCTCCTTCCTCTCCCTCCTCATATCCCTCCTCCTCTCCTCCTCTTCTCCCTCCTCTCCCTCCTCCCTCCTCTCCTCCTCCTCACCCTCCACCTCCTCTCCCTCCTCTCACTCCTCCTCTCCCTCCTCCTCTCCCCCTCTCCCTCCTCCTCTTCCTCCTCTCCCTCCTCCTCTCACTCCTCTCCCTCCTCCTCTCCCTGCTCTCCCTCCTTCTCTCCCCCTCTCCCTCCTCCTCTTCCTCCTCTCCCTCCTTCTCTCCCCCTCTCCCTCCTCTCACCCCTCCTCTCCCTCCTCCTCCTCCTCCTCTCCCCCTCCTCTCCCTCCTCCTCTTCCTCCTCTCCCTCCTTCTCTCCCCCTCTCCCTCCTCTCACCCCTCCTCTCCCTCCTCCTCTCCCTCCTCTCCCTCCTCCTCTCCCTCCTCTCCCTCCTCCTCTCCCTCCTCCTCTCCCTCCTCCTCTTCCTCCTCTCCCTCCTTCTCTCCCCCTCTCCCTCCTATCACCCCTCCTCTCCCGCCTCCTCTCTCTCCTCTCCCTCCTCCTCTCCCTCCTCCTCTCTCTCCTCCTCTCCCTCCTCCTCTCCCTCCTCTCCCTCCTCCTCTCCCTCCTCCTCTCTCCTCCTCTCCCTCCTCTCCCTCCTCCTCTCACTCCTCTCCCTCCTCTCCCTGTTTAAGATTTTACGTCTATCTCTAAAAGCCACCTAAGGGGTTAGCGATCATCATCCATGATGATAAACTATCTACATTTAGTGTCCACTCAAAACTGATGATTATGGAGCAATGGGAGCGTAGAGCGCTCTGCAGTTGTCCTACAGCTCTGCTGAGGCTGGGCTGAACAGTGTAGTGTTGCTTGGTTCAGCCATTCTCTCTCTCTCTCTCTCTCTCTCTCTCTTTCTCTCTCTCTCTCGCCATCTCTCTCTCTCTCTCTCTCTCTCTCTCTCTCTCTCTCTCGTCTGTGTCTCTCTTTCTGTCTCTCTCTCGCTCTCTCTCACTCTCTTGTCTGTCTCTCTCTTTCTGTCTCTCTCTCTCTCTCTCTCTCTCTCTCTCTCGTCTGTTTCTCTTTCTGTCTCTCTCTCTCTGTCTCTCTCTCTGTCTCTCTCTCTCTCTCTCTCGCTCGCTCGCTCTGTGTCTCTGTCTCTCTCTGTATGTCTCTCAATTCAATTTAAATTTAAATGTAAGGGCTTTATTGGCATGGGAAACACATGTTAACATTGCCAAAGCAAGTGAAATAGATAATAAACAAAAGTGAAATAAACAATAAAAAATGTACAGTAAACATTACACTCACAAAAGTTCCAAAAGAATAAAGACATTTCAAATGTCATATTATGGCTATACACAGTGTTGTAACGATGTGCAAATAGTTCAAGTACAAAAAGGAAAATAAATAAACATAAATATGGGTTGTATTTACAATGGTGTTTGTTCTTCACTGGTTACCCTTTTCTTGTGGCAACAGGTCACAAATCTTGCTGCTGTGATTGCACCCAATAGATAATGAAGTTTGTCCAAATTGGATTTGTTTTCGAATTCTTTGTGGGTCTGTGTAATCTGAGGGAAGTATGTGTCTCTAATATGGTCATACATTTGGCAGGAAGTTAGGAAGTGCAGCTCAGTTTCCACCTCATTTTGTGGGCAGTGTGCACATAGCCTGTTTTCTCTTGAGAGCCAGGTCTGCCTACGGCGGCCTTTCTCAATAGCAAGGCTATGCTCACTGAGTCTGTACATAGTCAAAGCATTCCTTAATTTTGGGACAGTCACAGTGGTCAGGTATTCTGCCACTGTGTACTCTCTGTTTAGGGCCAAATAGCATTCTAGTTTGCTCAGTTTTTGTGTAAATTCTTTCCAATGTGTCAAGTAATTATCTTTTTGTTTTCTCATGATTTGATTGGGTCTAATTGTGTCCAGGACCAGCTTGCTTAGGGGACTCTTCTCCAGGTTCATCTCTCTCTCTCTCTCTCTCTCTCTCTCTCTCTCTCTCTCTCTCTCTCTCTCTCTCTCTCTCTCTCTCTCTCTCTCTCTCTCTCTCTCTCTCTCTCTCTCTCTCTCTCTCTCTCTCTCTCTCTCTCTCTCTCTCTCTCTCTCTCTCTCTCTCTCTCTCTCTCTCTCTCTCTCTCTCTCTCTCTCTCTCTCTCTCTCTCTCTCTCTCTCTCTCTCTCTCTCTCTCTCTCTCTCTCTCTCTCTCTCTCTCTCTCTCTCTCTCTCTGTCTCTGTCTCTCTCTCTCTCTTTCTCTCTCTCTCTCTTTCTCTCTCTCTCTCTCTGTCCTCCGCACCATCTACACCGTATTGAACCAAGAGAATCAGCAGCTTAAATGACCCTGCTGAAGAGAGACAGGCTGTTTAGGAGGACTTTCTCTCTTCTCCCTGTGTAAACAGGATCGTTAGGAGCGTCCCCTGCCTTCTGTCTTTCTAGTCTACCCTGGGCTTGTGTGTGTGTTAAGTGTGTGTGTGTGTGCGCATGCGTGCATGTGTGTCCATTCAAAGGACAAATACCGAGTCACAATAAGAATCTGCTAGAAACAAGGAAGAGGTTAGAAGGCACACTAACTTACAATGACCTGTAGTGTAATGACTATATTACCAACAATTGAATAACATAGGATCCAATCCCAGGTAAACTACCTGACCAAATCTCTTCATAACGGACTCTATTTTCTCTGGTTGTTTTCCCCATGCAGTCGTTGCCATGACGACAGACGAGGCGACAGAGAGCCAGCAGCAGAAGAAGCCCAGCCAGCAGGAGGCGGAGCAGCATCAGGCCACGCCCCCTGACCACAGGCCCTCGGAGTCCCAGGCTTCCACCACAACCCCAATCTCGCCCCACAGTCCCGGCTCGCCCTCGCCCCAGGAGGGGGTGCAGCTGAGGCCCCGCCAGCGCACCTCGGCCGGCCGCGGCCTCTCGCGGCTCTTCTCCTCTTTCCTGAAGAGGAGGTCTCAGTGCGAGGGGTACGGGGGAGAGAAGGGGGAGAAAGGAGGGGACGGGGAAGAGGCCAAGGCGCCCATCGCTGACTGTGAGCCAGAGCTCAGGATCGAGGGGGATCAGAACCTCGACCTGCGCTCACTCAGCAGCAACGAGGCTCAGGTGAGAACCTATCACTCCTACTGCGCTGTCATACTGGGGCTGTGGGTTAGGCTTGATGAGGACATTTTTAATAGCTGTGTGTGTGGTTGAGGACTCTTAGCTACTGCTTAGCTAGAGGGCAAAATGAGTTTCGGTCAGTGTCTCAAGTGCCGATTTTAGTCTGAGCTGATCAGTGTGCTCTTCAGTAGGAAATGTTAAGTGTTTTGTACTGGATTACAGTACTCTGGATTACAGTACTCTGGATTACAGTACTCTGGATTACAGTACTCTGGATTACAGTACTCTGGATTACAGTACTCTGGATTACAGTACTCTTCAAACTGCTATGTGAAGTGAGTAAGAACAGAAGTGCATGAATGTGTAATGATTGTGGTGTTTGAGATGTGGCTTCAGGAAAGCCTTTCCTTCGGTTCCTTTTGTTCCTTCTGTATGTAGGATTTCATTTCATTCTCAAAGCACAAGGTCATGGCAATATATAGTCACAATAGTGGTGATATATAGTCACAATAGTGATGATATATAGTCACAATAGTGGTGATATATATATATATTTTTTTTAGTGATCCAATTGACATTTTAGTCATTTAGCAGACTTTCTTATCCAGAGCGACTTACAATTTGTGAGTGCATACATTTCACATACTGGCCCCCACAATAGTGATGATATATAGTCACAATAGTGATGATATATAGTCACATTAGTGATGATATATAGTCACAATAGTGATGATATATAGTCACAATAGTGGTGATATATAGTCACAATAGTGGTGATATATAGTCACAATAGTGATGATATATAGTCACAATAGTGATGATATATAGTCACAATAGTGATGATATATAGTCACAATAGTGATGATATATAGTCACAATAGTGGTGATATATAGTCACAATAGTGGTGATATATAGTCACAATAGTGATGATATATAGTCACAATAGTGATGATATATAGTCACAATAGTGGTGATATATAGTCACAATACTGATGATATATAGTCACAATAGTGGTGATATATAGTCACAATAGTGATTATATATAGTCACAATAGTGATGATACATAGTCACAATAGTGATGATATATAGTCACAATAGTGATGATATATAGTCACAATAGTGATGATATATAGTCACAATAGTGATGACTTTATTCAAACCCCTTTCCTATACTTCTATCATTTCTTGTATAGAATAAACAGTCAGGGAACCATGCAGTTACAGACAACAGTAGACTACAATAGGAATACGTAACGGCTCTCCTCTTTGGGTCTAAGTGTTCTCTCTATCTCTCTCTCTCTGCTCTCTGAGGTCATGCCTTAGATAAGGGACTCATTTAGTGAAGCGAGGCTCCATTCGGGTCCTCTGAAAGGTTTGTCTGAGCTGAGGTTGTCTCTTCCTGGCTGACTGACTGGCAGGCTGACTGGCTGGCTGGCTGGCTGACTGGCTGGCTAACTGGCTGGCTGGCTGACTGGCTGACTGACTGACTGGCTGGCCGGTCCCAGTCCCACTAGTTCCCTTTCTCTCCCTGATCAGTGGTTATTTTAAGACCCTGCTCCTTCCTTCAGTGTCTACAGTGATTTAATTTACTTTTTTCTGTAGTGATGCTTTAATTATTCATTGCCAGAGCCTTTGTGTGTGTGTGTGTGTGTGTGTGTGTAGTGAGTGAGTGAGTGAGTGAGTGAGTGAGTGAGTGAGTGAGTGAGTGAGTGAGTGAGTGAGTGAGTGAGTGAGTGAGTGAGTGAGTGGTGAGTGAGTGAGTGAGTGGTGGTGGTGAGTGAGTGAGTGAGTGAGTGGTGAGTGAGTGAGTGAGTGAGTGAGTGAGTGAGTGAGTGAGTGAGTGAGTGAGTGAGTGAGTGAGTGAGTGAGTGAGTGCGTGCGTGCGTGCGTGCGTGCGTGCGTGCGTGCGTGCGTGCGTGAGTGAGTGAGTGAGTGTGTGTGACAAAGCCTTTGTTTATCTCTCCTGTAGTGAAGTGTAGAGATGCAGAACCAGAACGGTTGACCTGACTACTAACTTTTGGGTTTGAGTTTAGGGTTAATGGTTTTTGAATGCCTCCAGGCATGGTGGTAAAGGTATCATGTGTTAACTGACTGGACATTGTCTGAGACTGAACAATGATGGTATAGATGAGCTGAGCTATATAGATATATAATATCATGTCTTTGTCGTTTGTAAAGCTTAGCTGTTTGTTCTGTGTAGCTTTAAGCGACGATGTTTGTCTTACACACAAATGCAAATGTGTCCATGTATGTGTTCTTGGAATGAATATAAAATTGAATGTGTTAAAATGTGTCTTGTGTGTGTTTTCCTCCAGCCTGTCCAGGTAGACCAGAAGGAAGACCCTGAGGAAGACTCTGAGGAAGAGGGGGGGAAGGAGGGAGAGAAAGACAAGGAGGGAGGAGAAGAGGAGGAGGAGCCCAAACCTGAGGGAGAGGGAGAGGAGAGGACAACAGAGGAAGAAGCTAGACCTCCTAAGGCTCCCCGTCGACCCAGGATCATGCAAATTAAAGTTACACTGCTGGACGACACTCTGTATGAGTGTGAGCTGGATGTAAGTCCCAATATTACCAAATCATTCCTTTATTATAGCGGGTATTCTGGGATACATAGCCTGGGGGACCCAGGTCGGTTTGTGCTGTCTTGCCAAATCCTATTAAATTGTCCGATTTTTATATATGTCATGCCGTGTTTGGCATGGCTGCTTGGCATGACAATTCAATATGATTTGGCAAGACAGCACAACCAGACCTGGGATCTGTAGGCTAGGCATACATCCAGTATTGGAACAAAACTATCCTCCACCACTTCTCAGACAATGTTGTTTTTGTCATTGGTCAGCAGCCTCACTACCAGCCTGCTACTGTAAGGTCCCTGGGAAACACACCGACATTCTGTTTGTCATTGGTCAGCAGCCTAACTACCAGCCTGCTACTGTAAGGTCCCTGGGAAACACACCGACATTCTGTTTGTCATTGGTCAGCAGCCTAACTACCAGCCTGCTACTGTAAGGTCCCTGGGAAACACACCGACATTCTGTTTGTCATTGGTCAGCAGCCTAACTACCAGCCTGCTACTGTAAGGTCCCTGGGAAACACACCGACATTCTGTTTGTCATTGGTCAGCAGCCTAACTACCAGCCTGCTACTGTAAGGTCCCTGGGAAACACACCGACATTCTGTTTGTCATTGGTCAGCAGCCTCACTACCAGCCTGCTACTGTAAGGTCCCTGGGAAACACACCGACATTCTGTTTGTCATTGGTCAGCAGCCTAACTACCAGCCTGCTACTGTAAGGTCCCTGGGAAACACACCGACATTCTGTTTGTCATTGGTCAGCAGCAGCCTCACTACCAGCCTGCTATAGAAGATCTCAGAAATTCTCTCAAAGATTGTGCACAAATTTGTTTACATCTCTGTTAGTGAGCATTTCTCCTTTGCCAAGATAATCCATCCACCTGACAGGTGTGGCATATCAAGAAGCTGATTAAACAACATGATCATTACACAGGTACACCTTGTGCTGGGTACAATAAAAGGCCACTCTAAAATGTGCAGTTTTGTCACACAACACAATACCATAGATGTGTCAAGTTTTGAGGAAGCATGCTGTTGGCATGCTGACTGCAGGAATGTCCACCAGAGCTGTTGCCAGAGAATTGAATGTTCATTTCTCTACCACAAGCCGCATCCAACGTTGTTTTAGAGAATTTGGCAGTACGTCCAACCGGCCTTACAGTCACAGACCACGTGTAACCACGCCAGCCCAGGACTTCCACATCCGGCTTCTTCACCTCCGGGACTGTCTGAGACCAGCCACCCGGACAGCTGATGAAACTGAGGAGTATTTGTGTCTGTAATAATGCCCTTCTGTGGTCATTCTGATTGGCTGGGTCTGGCTCCCAAGTGGCTGGGACTATGCACCCCTGCCCAGTCATGTGAAATCCATAGATTAAGGCCTAATGTATTTATTTCCATTGACTGATGTCCTTATATGATCTGTAACTCTGTAAAATCGTTGGAATTGTTGCGTTTTGCGTTTATAATTTTGTTCAGTTTACATCACAGAAGACTGAAATATACCAAAACCGTTTGACATAGAAACATCGGATTTTCGGCGTAAAAAAAATATTGAATGTTTATTAATTATGAAAAATATTAATAACATTCCACCCGTAAGGCCACTAGAGGGCGATTTGGTCATTTAACTGCAGGAAAGAGGTCTACTGTATAAGTCCCAATTGACACCCTATTCCCTACATAGTGCCCTACTTATGACCAGAGACCTATGGGCTCTGGTTACAAGTAGTGCACACTATATAGGGAATAGGGTGCTATTTGGGACATAAATTGAATGACTGGCTTCTCTCCTGTTTTTTTAAACATGCCAAATGACATACATAGTTAAAGACAGGTTTATTGTGGCTCTGTATGACATCTCTCTCTTGCCTTTAGAAACATGCCAAAGGTGTGGAGCTGTTCACCAAGGTGTGTGACCACCTCAACCTGCTGGAGAGAGACTACTACGGTCTGGCAATCTGGGAGTCGCCCTCCATGAAGGTCTGTTGCTCTTAAGTCAGGGGTTCCCAAACGTTTTTGCTTTGTGACCCACAAATTGATGTGTCTTTTGAGTTGTGACCTGATTGGCTGAATACCCGGGGCGCGAGGTGTTTGTTGTCAACAAAGCAGCATGACAGAAATATAATGCCACGTTTTCGAACTACCGGTAGTTTCTTTGAGAAGATATATAAAGCGATCTGTGCATTTGAACAACAGCATAACTACACCTATTTCACTTTTGCGTGTCAAACACTGAATGACCACTGCTGCACACGCTTCCACTGTTTTGAACAGATTAGATTATACTATTATATTATATGATAGTAGATTATACTATTTAGAACGAGCAGGCAGCTCACGCACAAACGAGTGCACCAGGGAGAACACAACAAGCATGCAGATGAAACAAGTGAAAACACATTATCTAACTGGGGATAGCTAGCTAACATAATGTCACAAAGCATGGACCACCCATACGTAAAAAATGTATGCACACATGACTGTAAGTCGCTTTGAATAAAAGCGTCTGCTAAATGGCATATTATTCTGAAATACACTATATATACAAAAGTATGTGGACACCCCTTCAAATTAGTGGATTCGGCTTTGTCAGCCACACCCGTTGCTCACAGGTACATAAGAATTGAGCACACAGCCATGCAATCTCCATAGACAAACATTGGCAGTAGAATGGCCTTAATGAAGAGCTCAGTGACTTTCAACGTGGCACCGTCATAGGATACCACCTTTCCAACAAGTCAGTTCATCATATTCCTTCCCTGCTAGAGCTGCCCTGGTCAACTGTAAGTGCTGTTAATGTGAAGTGGAAACGTCTAGGAGCAACAATGGCTCAGCTGAGAAGTGGCAGGCCATACAAGCTCACAGAACGGGACCGCCGAGTGCTGAAGCGCGTAAAAATAATCTGTCCTTATTATCTACACTCACTACCAAGTTCCAAACTGCCTCTGGAAGCAACGTCAGCACAAGAACTGTTCATCGGGAGCTTCATGAAATGGGTTTCCATGGCTGAGCAGCCGCACACAAGCCTAAGATCACCATGCGCAATGCCAAGCGTCGGCTGGAGTGGTGTAAAGTTCGCCACCATTGGACTCTGGAGCAGTGGAAACGCATTCTCTGGAGTGATGAATCACGCTTCACCATCTGGCAGTCCAACGGACAAATCTGGGTATGGCGAAGGCCAGGAGAACGCTACCTGGCCAAATGCATAGTGCCAACTGTAAAGTTTGGTGGAGGAGGAGTAATGATCTGGGGCTGTTTTTCATGGTTCGGGCTCCTTAGTTCCAGTGAAGGGAAATCTTAACGCTACGGCATACAATGACATTCTAGACGATTCTGTGCTTCCAACTTTGTGGCAAAAGTTTGTGGAAGGCCCTTTCCTGTTTCAGCATGACAATGCCCCTGTGCACAAAGCGAGATCCATACAGAAATGGTTTGTCGAGATCGGTGTGGAAGAACTTGACTGGCCTGCACAGAGCCCTGACCTCAACCCCGTCGAACACCTTTGGGATGAATTGGAAGCAAATTTCCTGCAATTCTATACAGTATGACATAACTAATGCTGTGTTCTTATGCTTAAACATTATAACAAAATCAATGGGGGCCTGATTGTCAATCTTCTATTTTGTTGATTGTAGAATATTTGTTCTCAAAGATTATAGGCTATTATTATCTCTACATACTTTCTATTTGGTTTTAGTCTTTTAAAGGGGAATGGATACACTTTAGGAAGTAAATCTAAGCAAAGAGATGTATTCAATCCATTAATCCTAAACATGTGCATTTAACATAAAAACATCTCTATATTTAGCGTTTTGATCGTCAACAAGGTTTATTTGAGCTATGGTCAGCGCCATTTTAAATTGCCATAGTAATGACTGACGCCAGTGCGTCACTGGCAGGAATCAGCAAATTGTCTGTGGTATTGAGTTTTCGCGCGGAGACTGAATCGAAGAGAGTGAGGTTAGGTGCGGACAACGAATATGGCATCAACAAGTAGTAATTCAAACATGAACTGGGTAGAGCCAGGCTGTATGAATTGGCTCCAAAAAAATCCCTCGGTAAACTACACCGGCTGCCCAAGGACCCACATCTTTTGAAGTGGCTCTATGTCCTGAAGAGGAAGGACGTGCCAGTTCGAGCTAGCAGGATCTACAGGAAGCACTTTGCAGAGGCAGACTTCGGGATGAAGGCAACCGGGAGTTTCCAAATGGAAAGGAGTCCTACGTTGAAGCACTCTGCTTGCGCCTCCATTTGACATTTCGAGGGTTATGGTGTAGGTGTTACCAACCGACCATCATCAACATCGCTGCCTTTGGAGTCAAGCAAAAGCGACTGAACGGAGGAGGCGACGCGAGTCAATGCAATGGAGCCTGAGGTAACGTTAACCGGTCATGACTGTTGTTGACTAGGCTAGCGTTAGATACTGGACAACTTTGTTACAACTCTAGTTGAAGGTAATGTTAACTAGCTAATTGCGTCTGAAGTGTTTTGTGTAACACACCCCAGCAAATAACGTTAGCAAGCAACTCAACTGCAACTAAAATTGCAACACAGTTTCTCCGTGTACCCCTGTTATTAAGTAGTTACTGTAGTTAGCTTCCACCTCAGATAGTCAAGTACAGTAATACATTTTATTGACAGATTTGTTTTTGTAATGTTTTGTTAGCGCCACCTAATTTAGCTAGACTGAAGTTGATATAGCTAATGTTTGCTGAAATATAAATCTGTCTGTGTGTGTGTGTGTGTGTGTGTGTGTGTGGACAAAGCATAGAATACAGGTAGATTGTTAATGCCAACTGATATATTTGGGTTCAGTTGTCTTAACAAAACATTTGTTTGTTTTCAGGATGACATCTTCATCCCTGAGAAGGGGTTCATCCTGGAGGAGACTGTGCAGCAGGCAGAGGAGGTACATGTTATTTCTAAGGCTATTGTTTATTTTAAGTATATGCAGTGATTCTTGAATATAACTAATAGATGCCTTAATTGTTTTCTTCCAACAGATGGAGCTGACGGAGGGTGAGATCAGTGTTGACCATAACTCGCTGTATGAACCTGAGAGCTCAGAATCTCAATCAATCACAGTGCGAGCCAAGATATACAATCGATCACTTTGGGGGAGTGGGCTGGTGTTCCAAAAATGGAGAAGGAGCAGGCCATTCAACAGCGAATTCAAAGATACACCCATCCATAAAGGGAATCGGAGTGGAATTGTTTTTTCACTTGATTTTTTTTTTTCCTGTTTCAACGGATGTGCTACCTTGTCCCGGTCCTGCTGTTTCGACTCTCTCGCTCAACCGATGAGTGCTCAGCTATGAAAAGCCAACTGACATTTGCTCCTGATGTGTTGAACTGTTGCACCCTCTATAACCAATGTGGTTATTATTTTGATGTAAAAAGGGCTTTACATTTGATTGATTGTTTGCTGTGCTTGATGCTGTGTATTCACTAACGGTCTGAGTGATGGGACATTTTTATAGTATCTGTAACATATTTTGGTGTGTATTTAATCTGCATCTTAACTTCTTAAAGTGCCAATCAACAGTAGATACAATAACAGTGTCTCCCTGCTCCTCTTTGGGTAAAAAGCTGAGGGATGGGGCTGGAGAAATGTAACCACTCTCAAATTCATAGACAGAGATATATAGATGCAAGGACTGACCATCCATAATATCAAAATTGTAATCCTGTTTCTGTGATCTGTTTTCACTACCATGTACCCAGTTCTCTTTGGATAAAGGCGTCTGCTGAATGGCATATATTATTAAAGTCTCCTTTGACTCTACCAACTAGTTGCTCAGTGTAGTTACTATTCCTTTCCAACAGGTGGCAGCCAAAGCTAGTTGAAGTCACTACTCTAGCAACAGGGACACGGGATTAGTGCGCGTTGAAAGTAGTTTAATCTGCAAAGCAAATTGATCTGGTTACGTTCGAACCTGTCGTTATAGTGGACAAGCTAACAAATACTATTTTTACATAAGGCGCAGGCATTGGATAGGTCTATGTCTTGAAAAAAATTACACCAGGCTAGATTTACTAAATGAACTGGTTTTATTCAAGCTCAAACCCTATGTAAATGCATTTGCTTCTGGGTATGCGCGCTTTATAGAAGAAACGACACACGCAAGGATGAGACGCCGTACACCTCGTTCAATTCTCCCCTGTGCCCATAGGGTGAACTGGCGATAAACTGCCAGCCTCTATGCTCAGCAAACAAAATCATACGAAAAGTTAGTCTGATACCGAAATTAAATCACAATGTATTTATAATGAGCACGCCACATTATTGGTTAGAATGATATTTCATGAATCATGATGCTGTCTGCAATTCGAACTCCGGTCGTCTAATCAAAAGGTAAATGTCTTACCATCGCAATCAGCTCTGATGATAAACCTCGTCATAGGATACTGAATATATTTATTGAGCACCCACCCACTACTGATATTAACCTTAAACAATTTATAATCAAGCAACATTTCACAAATTATTTAACTGGTATATTGGCTGCTGACTGGTCGAGTAACCTCTTCTGCCAGGAAGTCCTTCATAAGGATTAGTGAGACGTCCAATAAATACATCGCCATCCAGACAGATTTACAGGAACCTCTGACTGGATGTAATAAAGCCACCATCCGCTGGGATTTTCTGCTGTATCGCCACCAATTTACAATTTAAGGGCTTTAGTGGCATGGGAAACGTGTGTTAACATTGCCAAAGCAAGTGAAGTAGATAGTAGGGCTGTCAAATGATTACAATTTTTAATCAAATTAATCAGAATTTTCAGTGGATTAATCATGATTAATCACTATTTGCAATTACACCTGAATCCTAACCATTTTTTTTCTGAAATGCATACGATGTCCCACTCACGTGCAACAGACAGGAACTGTTCTTTACAAGCCTCCGCAAAATGACGCTCCTCAGTTTTTAATATAGTCAGCGCAAAAGACTTCAGTTCCCACGTGTCACTGATTAAATGTGCAGTTACTCCGAGGTAATTGTTGTTACTCACTGATGTCCAATGGTCTCCTGTCAGGGCGATATGATTTACTTGAGCCAAGACCTCTTTCCTTTTTTCTTTTTCGTTTTCATAGAGCTCGTGGATTTTCTTCATAACTGTGGCTCTTGACGGTGGCTTATAGAATGAGTCTTGAGACGCCACTTGCAAAACATCAAGGAAACCTGAGTCTTCTACAATGCTAATGGGTCTACAATCCTTTGCAATCCATTTTGCTATTGTGTTGGTCAAATTATCTGAGGTTGATTTTGTTAATTGCCTGCAAACATTCAGCGTGGTCTGGCGCAAACCACTTGCTGAATCTGACGGCCCAGCAAACGCATGTTTGGCGTTGACATGGTACTTCAAGCTTGAACAGCTCCGGTGAAATTGAAACTCCTTCTTACAAATCTTGCAAATAACCTTGTACTTGTTAACTGTACCATCATCATTCTTTTTATATTTGTATCCGTCAATAGGCTCACCTTGCTCCATCTCGCCTCTAGCTCCCAACCACTTTCCTGACCTGAATAATTTGTCACACTGCGCATGCGTGAAATGCGTTAAAAAAATTGACGTAATTAACAGCAAACAACTAATTAACGTCGTTAACGCGCTATTTTTGACAGCCCTAGTAGATAGTAAACAAAAGTGAAATAAACAATAAATATTAACAGTAAACATTACACTCAGAAGTTTCAAAAGAATAAAGACATTTCAAATGTCATATTATGTATATATACAGTGTTGTAACAATGTGCAAATAGTTAAAGTACAAATGGGAAAATAAATAAACATAAATATGGGTTGTATTTACAATGGTGTTTGTTCTTCACTGGTTGCCCTTTTCTTGTGGCAACAGGTCACAAATCTTGCTGCTGTGATGGCACACTGTGGTTTTTCACCCAGTAGATAAGGGAGTTTATCAAAATTGGGTTTGTTTTCGAATTCTTTGTGGATCGCTGTAATCTGAGGGAAATATGTGTCTCTAATATGGTCATACATTTGGCAGGAGGTTAGGAAGTGCAGCTCAGTTTCCACCTCATTTTGTGGGCAGTGTGCACATAGCCTGTCTTCTCTTGAGAGCCAGGTCTGCCTACGGCGGCCTTTCTCAATAGCAAGGCTATGCTCACTGAGTCTGTACATAGTCAAAGCTTTCCTTAAGTTTGGGTCAGTCACAGTGGTCAAGTATTCTGCCACTGTGTACTCTCTGTTTAGGGCCAAATAGCATTCTAGTTTGCTCTGTTTTTTTGTTTGTTCTTTCCAATGTGTCAAGTAATTCTCTTTTTGTTTTCTCATGATTTGGTTGGGTCTAGTTGTGTTGTTGTTGTTGTTGTTGTCCTGGGGCTGTGTGGGGTCTGTTTGTGTTTGTGAACAGAGCCCCAGGACAAGCTTACTTAGGGGACTCTTCTCCAAGTTCATCTCTCTGTAGGTGATGGCTTTGTTATGGAAGGTTTGGGAATCGCTTCCTTTTAAGTGGTTATAGAATTTAACGGCTCTTTTCTGGATTTTGATAATTAGCGGGTATTGGCCTAATTCTGCTCTGCATGCATTGTTTGGTGTTTTACGTTGTACACGGAGGATGTTTTTGCAGAATTCTGCATGCAGAGTCTCAATTTGGTGTTTGTCCCATTTTGTGAATTCTTGGTTGGTGAGCGGACCCCAGACCTCAGAACCATAAAGGGCAATGGGTTCTATAACTGATTCAAGTATTTTTAGCCAGATCCTAATTGGTATGTCAAATTTTATGTTCCTTTTGATGGCATAGAAGGCCCTTCTTGCCTTGTCTCTCAGATCATTCACAGCTTTGTGGAAGTTACCTGTGGCGCTGATGTTTAGGCCGAGGTATGTATAGTTTTTTGTGTGCTCAAGGGCAACGGTGTCTAGATGGAATTTGTATTTGTGGTCCTGGCAACTGGACCTTTTTGGAACACCATTATTTTTGTCTTACTGAGATTTACTGTCAGGGCCCAGGTCTGACAGAATCTGTGCAGAAGATCTAGGTGCTGCTGTAGGCCCTCCTTGGTTGGTGACAGAAGCACCAGATCGTCAGCAAACAGAAGACATTTGACTTCAGATTCTAGTAGGGTGAGGCCGGGTGCTGCAGACTGTTCTAGTGCCCTCGCCAATTCGTTGATATATATGTTGAAGAGGGTGGGGCTTAAACTGCATCCCTGTCTCACCCACGGCCCTGTGGAAAGAAATGTGTGTGTTTTTTGCCAATTTTAACCGCACACTTGTTGTTTGTGTACATGGATTTTATAATGTCGTATGTTTTTCCCCCAACCCCACTTTCCATCAATTTGTATAGCAGACCCTCATGCCAAATTGAGTCAAAAGCTTTTTTGAAATCAACAAAGCATGAGAAGACTTTGCCTTTGTTTTGGTTTGTTTGTTTGTCAATTAGGGTGTGCAGGGTGAATACTTGGTCTGTCGTACGGTAATTTGGTAAAAAGCCAATTTGACATTTGCTCAGTACATTGTTTTCACTGAGGAAATGAACTAGTCTGCTGTTAATAATAATGCAGAGGATTTTCCCAAGGTTGCTGTTGACGCATATCCCACGGTAGTTATTGGGGTCAAATTTGTCTCCACTTTTGTGGATTGGGGTGATCAGTCCTTGGTTCCAGATGTTGGGGAAGATGCCAGAGCTAAGGATGATGTTAAAGAGTTTAAGTATAGCTAATTGAAATTTGTGGTCTGTATATTTTATCATTTCATTGAGGATACCATCAACACCACAGGACTTTTTTGGGTTGGAGTGTTTGTATTTTATCCTGTAGTTCATTCAATGTAATTGGAGAATCCAGTGGGTTCTGGTAGTCTTTAATAGTTGATTCTAAGATTTGCATTTGATCATGTATATTTTTTTGCTGTTTGTTCTCTGTTATAGGGCCAAAAAGATTGGAGAAGTGGTTTACCCATACATCTCCGTTTTGGATAGATAGCTCTTCGTGTTGTTGTTTGTTTAGTGTTTTCCAATTTTCCCAGAAGTGGTTAGAGTCTATGGATTCTTCAATTACATTGAGCTGATTTCTGACATGCTGTTCCTTCTTTTCCGTAGTGTATTTCTGTATTGTTTTAGTGATTCACCATAGTGAAGGCGTAGGCTCAGGTTTTCTGGGTCTCTATGTTTTTGGTTGGATAGGTTTCTCAATTTCTTTCTTAGGTTTTTGCATTCTTCATCAAACCATTTATCACTGTTATTACTTTTCTTTGGTTTTCTGTTAGAGATTTTTAGATTTGATAGGGAAGCTGAGAGGTCAAATATACTGTTTAGGTTTTCTACTGCCAAGTTTACACCTTCACTATTACAGTGGAACGTTTTGTCCAGGAAGTTGTCTAGAATGGATTGAATTTGTTGTTTCCTAATTGTTTTTTGGTAGGTTTCAACACTACTTTCCTTCCATCTATAGCATTTCTTAATATTATTCAGTTCTTTTGGCTTTGATGCCTCATGATTGAGTATTGCTCTGTTCAAGTAGACTGTGATTTTGCTGTGGTCTGATAGGGGTGTCAGTGGGCTGACTGTGAACGCTCTGAGAGACTCTGGGTTGAGGTCAGTGATAAAGTAGTCTACAGTACTACTGCCAAGAGATGAGCTATAGGTGTACCTACCATAGGAGTCCCCTCGAAGCCTACCATTGACTATGTACATACCCAGTGTGCGACAGAGCTGCAGGAGTCGTGACCCATTTTTGTTGGTTATGTTGTCGTAGTTGTGCCTAGGGGGGCATATGGGGAGGGAATGCTGCCACCTCCAGGTAGGTGTTTGTCCCCCTGTGTGCTGAGGGTGTCAGGTTCTTGTCCAGTTCTGGCATTTAGGTCGCCACAGACTAGTACATGTCCCTGGGTCTGGAAATTATTGATTTCCCCCTCCAGGATGGAGAAACTGTCTTCATTAAAGTATGGGGATTCTAGTGGGGGATATAGGTAGCACACAGGAGGAAATTTTTTCTCAGTTGAGATAATTTCCTTTTGAATTTCTAACCAAATGTAAAATGTTCCTGTTTTGATTAATTTAATAGAGTGAGTTAGGTCTGCTCTATACCAAATTAGCATACCCCCTGAGTCCCTTCCCTGTTTCACACCTGGTAGTTTGGTGGATGGGACTACCAGCTCTCTGTAACCTAGAGGGCAACCAGTGGGTCCGTCTCCTCTATACCATGTTTCTTGTAGGATGACAATGTCTGTATTTCCGATTTCTTTGGTGAAGTCCAGATTCCTGCTCTTTAGGCCAAAGGCAGATGACCTCAGGCCTTGGATATTCCAGGATGAAATAGTGAAGGCTTTGTGTTCCATAAAGTGTCTAATGTTGTTGGTTGTGTGGTTTGGCCTCAGGCCAGTAATTATGAGCAGAGCCTGCTGAGCATCTGGTACATGCCATTGGCTTGGGCTAGTGTAAGAGTGGGTGTTGGGCCTGTTTGCCTGCTCACGGCCTGGGCGTATGTGTGACTTTCATGTTGAGGCCCTCTTTGTGGGAGTGGGGGGCTTGGGGTGGGTAGGAGGGGCATAGGTCTGATCTGAGGGGGCCTAAATGGGGTGTGGGCATGGTTGACTTGGGGGGAGTTAATTGGTTGGGGTGGGGGGTGTAGATGTGGTTGATGGTGCTGTGGTCTGGATGTAGGTCCTCTCTGCGGGGGTCCTCTATGTGTAGGTCCTGGGGGGTCCCGCAGGTCTGGGAGAGTGTCTCGCTGGTCTGGGCGGGGTGTCTGTTGATCTGTTGCTCCTGTGTGAGGTGTTGGGTCTGCGGTTGAGGGCGATATCCTTTAGGGTCCGGGGCGAAGGTGGGCACTGCTGCCTTGTATAGGTGGACCTGGTCGTAAAGGCTGTTCACGTCCAGGGTGGAGTGGTGGGCCAGGAAGACATTTGGTTTTGATGCACAGTCACGGGAAATACTTGCGTTTACCCGCTGTATGGTAGCAGGGTGGAAGTATTTTCGTGGTAACAGGGTTGAGATAACCACTTGTGCGTTGGGGAAAGTAGAAGAAGCTTTTTCTATCACGCCCTTGAGTGATGTGGCCACCCTTTCCTGCTGTGTTCTCAGGTCGTTTGTGCCTGTGTGTATTATTATGTGGCTGGGTGATCCTAGTCGGTCCTTAGACAGAAGGTCTAGGGCGCGCTGGGTATTTGGACACCAGAGTTTAGACACTGTGTGTTTTGGAAAAAGTTTATTTTCTTGTATGTATTTCCCGTTTGAGTCCATAAGGAGTACAATCTGTGGCTTGTGTATGTCCTCAGTGGGTGTGGGGGGGTCGTCATGAGGGCTATCAGGGTGTCTGACTGGGGGTTGCTCAGAGGGGTTGGGGTCCCAGGGCTTGGGGTTCTTCATTTGTTTGTCTGGGTGTGATGTCGAGGCTATGGTCAGGGTCTAGGGTGTACTGTTCTGCTGCGGTGTCGAGACTTTGGCCAGGGATCTGAGGTGGGCTGTTCTCTAATGGGTTGTTCAATGTCACCCGTCATCGTTCTCACCTTCTCCTCCAGCACTCTGATCCTCTCCTCTAGTGCTCTGTTCTTCTCCTGCTCCTGCTCTTTCTCCTGTTGATGTTGTCTCACCACAGTCCAGAGTGCAGACATGTCTCTCTCCACCTGCAGCTCTCCAGGTCTAGTTAAGGGGGTGTTGTTGTGCTGGACTGTTGTCTGGGTCTGTGCTGACTGGAGTGTGTTCACCTGCTGTTCCAGCTCCACCTGCCTTACCTCCAGCTGGGTGAATTTATCCTTCATTTCAATGAGGGAGTAGTACTCTGTGCTGGGAAGTTGAGTTTCTGCTTGGGGTTGCTCTGTGGGGTTATTTAATGAAGAGGTCTGGTCTGACCCGCTCGGGGTAGGGGTATCTTTCTCAAGGGACAGCTTCTCCTGCTGAGCTATTTCTTTGATTAGGTGAAAGTCCAGCTGGAATTGTTTGGTGTTGCCTTGAACCAAAACGGTTCCAGATTTATAGAGATTAATATTAGACGACTCAGAGTCCTCGTTGTCCAGTATCCTGAGTTTCCACCCGTCGCAACACCCCCTCTTAACAGAGGGGTAGTGTGCTAGTATAGCACTGTGCCATGCCAGGGGATGGTCTGTGTGGAAGATAAGGTTGCTTATGTTCCCATTTTTATACAAATCAGCAAAAGTGTCTCGTGCTTCCCCAAAATAAGTTTCAATTTGTACTCTTTTCGTGTCTTGTCGTTTTTTACATTCAGAGGGTACTGTATTTTAATGACCTCTGAACAGTGGGGGTGCTTCTAAGGCCTCTTCTAAGGCCTCTAGTTGGGGTAGACTGTACGACTCTCCTGCCATTGTTGGGCTCAAGGGCTTTGACACCTCTCACTTCACACGTCAGTGCTAATTGAAATTGTATCTCTTTGTAGCAAGCTTAAGCTTGGTAGCCTTAGAATTCAGTCCTTATAATATAAAATATATCATTGTAATGAATTTTTCTTCTTGGTTTTTGAAAGTGAAAAATAGCTTCATACTAAACATTACTCACTCAGTTCCAGGTTGGATGGTGTTTTCAGGTTTCTGTTTGTTTTCCAGAGCATTTGCTGTATAGTTTGAGAATAGTAATCCTTGGT